>NC_047113.1:21864470-22164470 GCF_902500255.1 Thalassophryne amazonica
ATCAGCTGATCTGAAGTGGATCCAGAGGATCCACTTCAGATTCCAGTCCGCAGCTGGCAGAGGGGATGCGCTCCTTTCCACCCCGCAGTAAAGAGCGCAGATCAGCCAGCCTCCGTGACGTGAGTGCGCGCTGACAGTGTGAATAAAGCCTGACACTGGTTTATAACGAGTCAGACAAACGTGTCTCCTCCAAACGGGATGTGCAATTGTCATTAAACCACGAGAACAGATCTGATGTGCGCACCTCCATGCAGCCTCCAAAAGGATCCCCGCCAAACTTGGTGTCATTGATTTGATTAGTTTTGTCCCTTTTAAACCTCCGAAGAGTTCTTCAACTTACTCCAGCAAAACACACGGAGACAAAATAAAATAAATAAATATAACCCAAACGTCGTCGTCACCATCATCTCTTCCTGCCTGACTGACTGACAGCCATTAGCTGCAGCGTCACGTGTATCACTGACTGTAATCTAACGTTCCCGCATTTTTGTAGCAAGGGCTAAAATTCGGCGCCCCAAAGTCATTAATTTTGGCAATGTTGATTGCCAAATATTTATTAATTTTCCCTAGCAACTACATACAATTGGTTAGTTCGCTGCACTTCAAGGGCGCTTTGAATGACCGCCCAAGACGAGAATGATACGGCTCTATGCTTCTGTCGGTGGAAATGCACTGTTGAATGAGAGTCAGTTGGAGGAAGTATTGTTTTAATCATTCATATACATGTAGCACATACTATTAAGTAAAACTGACACTGATAATACTTTTTAAATATATATATTATGACTTTTCCCCTCCACATCTAGGAGGGCAGCGCCCGAGCGCCCCCTATGGGCCACGCCGCCACTGCGGATAGCCTGAATTTAGTGCTAAAAACCACACTTGATAAGATTGCGGGCCTCTGCTACTAGGCATGCCTTCCCAAGGCACAGATACCTTGGTTCACAGTTAGTTGCGTGACTTTAGGCAGAAGGCTAGAGGGTTTTAACGGAAATGGTGTAGTTCCAAACTAGAGGTGTTCCACCTTGCGTGGCGTGAAGCAATATTTTGATTATAAGCATGCTCTATTGGCTACGAGCAAGCCTGATACTCTGAAAGGAAGCATAACTCAAAGTTTTTGTTTGATACAGTGGCATTTCTTTTTCGTGGACACCCACCTGCTGGTCGTTCTCACCTTTTCAGCACCAGGACTTTCTGGACTAGTTTGAGAAGAAAATAGAAGATATTAGGTTGAGTACATCTCCAGCATACTTGGTCCAGTCATTGTACCCAGCTATGAGGTGGGGGCTACCATTGAGGTACTACAAAGATTCATGGGATTTAATAGTATTTCACCAGGCGTGTTAATGAAACGTGTGATGTCCACAAAAAGCACAACCTGTTTATTTGATCACATACCACAAAATTGTTGAAGGATCTGTGGCCCACTCTTGGGCTGAGTTGTGCTGGAAATTGTTTAACCTTTCACTAAACTCTGGATCTGTTCCAATTGTTTTAAATCTGCAGTGGTTTAAACCAGTACTCAAGAAATCTAATCTCGATCCGTTTGTAATTGAAAAATTATAAGCCGATATCAAATCTATCATTCTGCTATAAAATTCTTGAAAAGGTGGTTCACGGCAGCTTGTTGACCACCTTACTGAGAATATCTTTTTGAGCCATTGCAGTCTGCGTTTAGAAATATCACTCCACAGAGACAGCACATTAAATTAGTGAATGATCGTCTGCGAGCAATAGACTCGGATATCACGACAGTCTTGGTGTTGTTGGATCACAGTGCTGCGTTTGACACCGTTGATCATCATATCTACTTGATAGGCTAAATTGTTTAGGGATTACTGGAACTGCCCTTGCGTGGTTGACGTCTTATCTGTCTGGTCATTCCCACTGTGTTTTGTGCAATGACAGTACCTCTGATTTTAGGGGCACGAAGTTTGGGGATCCGCAGGGATCCATTCTAGGCCCCCTGCTTTTTTCCCTGTATAGGCCAGTGGTTAATTGAGCTTGGTTTCAGTTCAGAAGGTTCCGGGTTCAAATCCCACCCCTGCCACATTTCTTCATGTAATGTGGAGTTGCGTCAGGAAGGGCATCCGGCATAAAACTTGTGCCAATTCAACATGCAGATCCACCTTGGATTTGCTGTGGCAACCCCAAGTGCAAACAAGGGAGCAGCCGAAGGGACTTACTATATAGCACCCCTTGGTAACATAATGCGGCATTTTGGGGTTGCTTTTCATTCCTATGCTGATGACACTCAATTATACATGCCAATAACTGCTGGAAATCTTGTCCACATAAACTCTTTAGAAGACTACCTTGTAGCAGTGAGAACTTGGATTTCTAATTTTGAATTCTGATAAGACTGAAATGATGGTTCTTGGTCCAGCAAGACATCGGCATCAATTTGATCAGCTAGCATTTACCCTGGGTTTGTGTGTTATACATCATACTGACAAAGTGAGGAACATTGGGGTAATTTTTGATCCTACACTGTCCTTTGACCTCCACATTAGGGACATTACAAGGACTACTTTCATCCATCTAAGAAATATAGCGAAGATTCTTCCCATCCTGTCTATGGCTGATGCTGAGACTCTGATTCATGCTTTATTTCTTCGAGATTGGATTATTGTAATGCTCTGTTTTCTGTTTTACCGCAGTCCAACATCAGGGGTCTTCAACTGGTTCAAAACGCTGCTGCCAGACGTCTGACACAAGCAGAAGGTTTGACCAATTACGCCGGTTCTGGCATCCCTTCACTGGCTTCCGGACTCTTTGAGATTGGATTTTAAATTGTTATTATTGGTCTATAAAATTGTTCATGGACTGGCACCCCCCTACGTGGCCAGCCTGGTTGAGCCCAACATACTAGCTCGGGCCCTGCATTCACAGGTTACAGGTCTATTGTGTGTCCCAAGGGTGAATAAAAGTCAGCGGTTGACAGAGCCTTTTCTCACCGCGCCCCAGCTCTGTGGAATGATCTGCCTGCACAGATCCGACAGTCGGACTCTGTGGAGACTTTTAAGGCTAGATTGAAGACACACCTTTTTTCCCTGTTTGATTGAGTATTTTATATGATTGTGTCTTCTTTTATTCCTTTTATTTATTTTATTCCTTTTACTTATTTATGTTTTAAGTTTTTATTGTGTTTTTAATCTTAATTAATTTTATTCTGCCTTTAAATGATGTTTGTGATGCATCTTGAGGCGACTAGTCGTGATTTGGCACTACATAAATTACTAAATTTGATTTGATTTTGATTATTAACAAATGATACATAAAGTATTTGTTGTGTTGGGGGGTGTGGTGGACATTTTGGTGTTCTTTTCTTTTCTTTGCTCTCCAGGTGGCATGAAAACTGATTTGTCTGTGGAGAAGGTGCTGGCTGAAGAGTCCTTCACCCTCATCAACATCATGTGCAGCACCTGTGAATGGTGCTCACGTGCAGCCTTAAAGACTTTCAGCTGAAGCGATAATTGGATGGCGTTCTGCATTTAAGTCATGTGTGATTCAAGCAGAACTGCCGGGAACTCGACCTTGTGATGTTCGTTTGTGAGACGCTGAGGACCGCGCCTGGGTTTGACACATTGAGCCCGTGAGGAGGAAGGGTGAGGGACACATGCTGTCAGCACACATCAGAGGTGATTAAGTATTTGACTAATTGTTGATAGTAACTTGGTATTTTGTTACGCAGTATATTTGAATTGTGATGCAGAATGGTTGCAGGCTGCTTCTCACTGCTGTGGCGTGCGGACAAGTGATCCTCCACCTGTTGTGAGAAGCTGCTCATTTGCATAAAGCTTAAAATACAGACCTGAATGTGTTGCTGATAGTGTGTGCCTTTTGAAGGATATTAGTTGTAACTGCGACTTACCTCACCCCTTCTATCCTTCGCAGAGAGTCGGTTTGTCGTGTCCACCTGGGGAGTGGGGTTTGGCGGGTAGTGGTGAGTCCAGGAGCGCCGGGCTTCGATCCTTTTGGGTGCTGGAGAGCGTGCCAGCCTTCACTCCACCAGAAGGACGCTATTTTCGTTTTTACACTTTATATGCACCAGCGGGTGAAATAAAGAAATTGTTTTTGTTATTGGAACCGCTTTCTGGTTATTTTTAGCGCTGGGTTCCGTCTGATGCAGGTCCGCTCCTCAACCCGCGTCGACACATAACAGTAGTTCCCGGCCATTCCATAATGGACCCAGCGGCAGAGGCGGTTCCTTTCGCCAAAAAAGTTCAAGAACACCTTGGAGAAAAATATGGGAACAATTGCCGCATCTCACAAGCCAATTGGGCCAGCGGACGCCCGTGTTGCGGAGCTTGTAGCGCAAGCCGTTCGCTTCCTGCTGCTCCAGCTGCGGCACCATCGATACTGGTGCAGATAACTCCGTCTCCCAGAGATCAGGCGTCCGAACTGATTGTTTGTCGTCCGGAGCCTTATGCGGGAGCGTTGAAGCCTGTGCTTCATTTTGATGCAATGTTCTCTGGTGACGTATCTCCAGGTGTTCTGGGACAGGCAAATAACACACACACACAAAAAAGAAAAAAAAAACTTGTATGGGTTAATGTTTGTTTTCTTTGAATAGGGGTTATAATTGTTTAGGGAGTCAGAGGCGTGTCTGGTGGAGTGAACGTTAGGCGGTTAGAAGCCCGTCTGGGCTCACTTGATTGTTATTTTTTATGTGTTTTTAGGTATTTTCTGTTTGGGTTGTAGGGTCATTTTATTTTGTTGTTTTTTATTTCCCTACATCCCTAACCCCAACCTCACTTGCCCCAAGACCGTTGTCTTGTGGTTGTGGGGTGGTGCAAGTTGGTCACGCTGAGCGTTCTCAGAAGACCTCTGCACCTGGGGGGGGGGGGGTGTTAGGGGCATTTTCTTGGTTGGTTAGGGCCCGGTTCCACTCCAGCCTCGGTGAGCCTTTGTACCGTTTGTCATTGGTGTTGCCGGGGTTAGTTTTTCCTGTTCCCTTCCCCGGCTTAATGTTTTTGAAGCCGTTCGCCAAAATTGAGCCGCCAAGGGGCTCTGGGAGGGACCTGGGGTCTTTCGGGGTGCCGGGGAAGGTAACAGGGTTTACGGTCGTTTTATATCCCCCCGGGGTTGTTTTTGGTAGTCCTCCGGGGGTTGGATTTTGATTTTATTTTGTTTCCTTCCAGGTTCCACCTCCAGGGTTGATGGGACGGTCTCTGGGGGGGATTGGCTTGGGGCCGACTAGCCAAGTGTGGCCGGGTCTGGGGTTCCGGGGTTGATGGTACGGTCCTCTGGGGGTGCCGTTTGCTCCAAGTACACCTGGGGACCTTGTGGGATCTGGTTCTGGCTGTTCCTCCTGGAACTGGCGGTAAAGGCCTTCGGGGGTGGGGGGGGGGGGGCTCTGCAGGTCGTTCTGGGGGGGTTGTTTGTTATTTTTTCTTTTATGCATTTATGTTGTATTGTGTTTGTGGGGCTGTGTTGGGTTTTTGCGTTTGGGAGTTTTTATTTTCTTCCCGGGGTTAGATGGGACGGTCCCCTGGGGAGGTTTTGGGTGGGTTTTATGTTTTTTCTTGTGTGTTGGATTATACTAGGGACTGTTTTGGGGTTTTTGTTGATGCCAGCCGGCCTTCCAGCTGCGGTGCCCTGTCCTGCTGTCTGTGGTGGACCTTGGGAGCGTTGTGCTGTCTGCTTCCTGACGAGGACCCCGGAGGGAGGTGCTGTTCTCGGGCCTGGTCTGTTCGGTCGCCGGGAGGCTTCCCGTTAAAGGGGGGGTACTGTTGTGTGTTGGGGGGTGTGGCTGGACATTTTGGTTATGGTTATTTTTAGCGCTGGGTTCCGTCTGACGCAGGTCCGCTCCTCAACCTGCGTCGACACATAACAGTATTGAGGAATCAGGAAAAGTAGTGAATGCAATCGTTACAAATGTTATAACCGATACATTGACCACCAACTAATGGTTTATTAAGGCTTAGTAAAGGCTTAATATTTTGTGAGGAAAAAAAATGTAAAGACAATACAAATATGATTTGTAAACTGTTTTTATCACTAATGAATAGTGTCTGATTTTACGTTTGTAAATGATGAATTATTAATGATCAACTTTTCTTAAATGGTTTATAGAGAATTAAAAAAATAATTTATAAATGTTTTATAAAGATATTAAATATTTTGTTATTAATAATTATTAAGCCATCTATTTATTTTCTTACCACTGAGTAGCTAATAAAAAAGAATGCTTTGTAAATGTTTTACAAGCTGTTATTTAAGCATTTACTTACACTTTATAAATGCTTTACCAATGCTTTATAGCATGCAGTTAATATAAAGTGTTACCCAATTTTCCTCTGAAAACTCATTTATTCTCCTCCATGAGCTGTGCCAACAGCAGGCACTGTTCTTCTGTCCAGTTGGGCTTTCTAGTTCTTTTTTTTAAAAATCCATTACATTTGTTGTTTTGGTCATTTGGCCAAATCAAATTGCTTTTTATAAGGATGCCAGCAATTACAGGAATTGCTGACAGTCTGCAGCCACCATTCATATCAAATACATTAAGTTGTAAAATAACCAGAAAGGAGAGTAAATATAATAATCTGCATGTGAATGAAGTGCGTTCAAACATTTTGAAGCTGTGTAACAATTCATTTAATTTTGCTGACTTTCATCATCATAACATTAAATTATTTTCAAGATTACACATTTCTTAATACAGTTCATGTTATACAACCCCAATTCCAGTGAAGTTGGGATGCTGTGTAAAATGTAAATAAAAACAGAATACAATAATTTGCAAATCCTCTTCAACCTACATTCAATTGAATACACCACAAAGACAAGATATTTAATGTTCAAACTGATAAACTTTATTGTTTTTGTGCAAATATTTGCTCATTTTGAAATGGATGCCTGCAACATGTTTCAAAAAAGCTGGGACAGTGGTATGGTGACCACTGTGTTACATCACCTTTCCTTCTCACAACACTCAATAAGTGTTTGGGAACTGAGGACACTAATTGTTGAAGCTTTGCAGGTGGAATTCTTTCCCATTCTTGCTTGATGTACGACTTCAGTTATTCAACAGTCTGGGTCTCCGTTGTTGTACACTCAACAAAAATATAAACGCAACACTTTTGGTTTTGCTCCCATTTTGTATGAGATGAACTCATTACTCAATATTTTTGGTGAGTGTATTTTGTGCTTCATAATGCGCCACACATTTTCAATGGGCGACAGGTCTGGACTGCAGGCAGGCCACAGGCACTCTTTGACTACCAAGCCACGTAGTTGTAACATGTGCAGAATTTGGCTTGGCATTGTCTTGCTGAAATAAGCAGGGATGTCCCTGAAAAAGACGTTGCTTGGATGGCAGCATGTGTTGCCCCAAAACCTGGATGTACCTTTCAGCATTGATGGTGCCATCCCAAATGTGTAAGTTGCCCATGCTATGGGCACAAACACACCCCCATACCATCACAGATGCTGGCTTTTGAACTTTGCGCTGGTAACAATCTGGATGGTCTTTTTCGTCTTTTGTCTGGAGGGCATGACATCCATGTTTTCCAAAAGTAATTTGAAATGTGGACTCAGACCACAGCACACTTTTCCACTTTGCGTCTATCCATTTCAAATGAGCTCGGGCCCAGAGAAGGTAGCGGCGTTTCTGGATGTTGCTGATGTATGGCTTTCGTTTTGCATGGTAGAGTTTTAACTTGCACTTGTAGATGTAGTGACGAACTGTGTCAACTGACAATGGTTTTCTAAAGTGTTCCTGAGCCCACGCGGTAAGATCGTTTACACAATGATGTCGGTTTTTAATGGAGTGCCACCTGAAGGATCGAAGGTCACGGGCATTCAATGTTGTTTTTCGGCCTTGCTGCTTACGTGTAGAAAGTTCTCCAGATTCTCTGAATTTTCTGATTATATTATAGACTGTAGATGATGGAATCCATAAATTCCTTGCAGTTGAACATTGAGAAACATTGTTCTTGAACTGCTGGACTATTTTTTCATGCAGTTGTTCACACACAGGTGATCCTCACCCCATCTTTGCTTGTGAAGGGCTGAGCCATTTGGGGATGCTCCTTTTATACCCAATCATGACACTAACCTGTTTCCAATTAGGTGTTCTTTGAGCATTCATCAACTTTCCCAGTCTTTTGTTGCCCCATCCCAGCTTTTTTTGAAACGTGTTGCAGGCATCCATTTCAAAATGAGCAAATATTTGCACAAAAACAATAAAGTTTATCAGTTTGAGCATTAAATATCTTGTCTTTGTGGTGTATTCAACTGAATATAGGTTGAAGAGGATTTGTAAATCATTGTATTCTGTGTTTATTTACATTTTACACAATGTCCCAACTTCACTGGAATTGGGGTTGCAGATCAGTTGATTTTACAGTCCTTTCATAACTTGGAGAGCAGAGCGCATTTGTTTTTTCTTTCTTTTTGTGACAACCAGTCACAGCTTGTATAAGACTGCATCATACCTACCAATAGGGTTGACCACACACACCTCCTCATGAAGATAAAAGATTCTGTCCCCTCCTTGCTCAGAGTTGCCCTCAGAAACTTCAGGATCACTCTGAGGCTACAATGCCTTGCTAGGAATCTTTAGGCTAAAGGTGCACTGACACGAGCATGCCTTTGCTTCACAACCCATCACGATTGGTGCAGACAGGATGCCAGAGGGATGCCAGTGCGTGCTATTGTGCAGAGAATTTTGAAATGTTCAAAAAATCTTTCACGCACAAATGTCGTGCTATGTGGCACGATCTCCAACACTATGTGCAATTCGTCAAGTGGAGTAAAGAAGTGAACAGAGTGAGTGGTGACATCAGCGGCTCGCATCTTAGCGCAGCTCGTCTGAAGGATTATAACAGGAACTTAAATCTGTTATAAACATACTTTAACAGCTGCAGACAAGAAGGAAAGAACACAACTGTTTTATCAAGCCATGACTATGTAAACAAGACAAATTACCTTTTTAGATCGCTCAAATGCTTTCTGCAGCTTGTTAGGCATGCGAATGGCTCTGGATGCAGCCTGTTCTGTGATTCAGGAAGTGATTAGAGCCATTTTCAACAGCCAATTTGCAGAAAAAAAAGATTAATCCGCCATGAAAAAATTATTTTATATACGCAGCGTCCAGCGCAGAGCACGAGGCAGCCGGTAGAACAAAGAACAGCATCCAGCTGTGAACACCGCGGGTGGGATCGTCAACACCGTTCATGCTATTGCGTGAGTCTCAGGCATGCTCGTGTCAGTGCACCTTAAGTTGGAAGCTCTCTGACAGGACTCTGAGAATCTTTGTGAATTCGGGCCCTGGATGTTTGTCTTGATCCAGGACAATTACAAACCCAGACACTTGATCTCACTCAGCTTCTCAAGTGCTACAATCAGAGTATCCATCAACTCTGCAAAGATCACAGCATCTTCCCCAAACTCAAGGTAAGTAGGAGCCGGTCTAAAAAATTCAAGACTATCTAGACATACTTTTTGAGTGAACTAGTTAAAATAAATAAAATGTAATGAGCATAAAATTTAGCCTTGAGAACTGAAATTAGTCAAGTTGTAAGTCCACCCATTTTTAATGCATATGACTCAAAATAGTGGAAACTGCATTCCTTTGGATTTAGCACAATATTACATAATTATAAATTGTAGTCAAATGTAAGTGTATTTTTAAAAAATTAATTTAACTGTCAAATTGACTGCTTTGGAAGAACCTCAAAATTTAGTGACAAACCTTTACAGATGCTATGAGAGTGGACCAATATTCCCAGCCACACTTTTTCTGATGTTTAAACATCATTTGATCACCAGGATCAGGTAGAGTTCAACATACCAGTGGCAACTTCTCCACGTTCGCCCTCTCCACAGCGATGGTCACCATGTTTTCTGACAAGTCAATTCCATAAACTTCTACTCCAAAAGTCTGAAATATAACAATCATGATCACAATCATCATTGGCCCTGCAATCACTTTTACAGCATTTTAATACCATGATATACATATACTATGTTAATATGCAGTGCTTTCCTTTGCCATGTAGAAGTCTCCTCCACCAATGCCACAGCCAACATCCAAAACTTTTTGACCAGGTTTCAGGTTCAGCAAGCCCACAAACTCCTGTTGGTACAAAGAAGACTCAGCCTGTTCCTCTCAGCCCTGAGAAAGATCGTCCTACAAAAGGCTTCAGTACTTATTCACTCCTTAACATAAGGATGGGCATTATGATGCAGATGAAAAAGGTGCACCTTTTATGCTGCAGTAAGTGCATCCTTTTAATTTCAACATTAATACTAACTTGGAAAAGAATATCTACCATTCAAAAGATACCATTCAGTTCAACAGTTATGTGGAACTGTTGATTTGCACACAACTGACTTCTTTGACAGATAATTCTTTCTGAATAAGTGATACCATCATACCATTCCTGCACACTGGAAAATTACACCTCAGTGTAATAAAGAGAACATATTTATTTCAGGGGAATTCCACAGCAAAAAATTTATTTACCTTTTGGAGGGCATGTGTGTGCATACATGAGCTTTTGAAAAGACCAGAAGTTACGTTTGACTACGGGTGATGCCTTGTAAATGTGAGATGCCTTGTAAAATCAATTCAGAGGTGTTATCAGGTTACAAAAACAGCATTTTTAGTTTAAGAAGAGTTTATTTCTCACTGGCTTTTACATAATATATTAGAACATGTTACATTTACACAAAACGTCCGTAGTTTCGGAACGTTTTCCACCATGTTGGATTAGCAACCAGAGAGAGACCATCCAGTGATGTCACAGTACCTCTCTACTCTGATTGGCTGTCACCATGTCCATCCCAGAATCCCCACTGATCCCAATACTGGATAGCTCATTAGCCAATATTGTTGAAGCAAATTGGCCGCCGTATTACCACTCGCATATCCCGCTCCTGAACACCCTTTTCTACTGATCTTTAACCAGGCGCACGCAACTTTATTCTTTGTGATTTTGTTATAAAAAAAAAAAAGCCTTCTTGTGCAGCTATAAACTGCGCATCGCCAGTTCAAAGGTTGTGGATGAACATTTCACCTGTGAGGATGATTGAAATGGAAAGTAATGAACAATAATTTGAAGAGTTCTCTGCCTTATTCCAGCATAGGCACAGATAATAATAATAGGTGGTGTGGCTTGTCTGTAGCCACATGTTGTGTTTTGTGTTGGACAAACTATTTTAAGACATTTATTAGGTCTACTTGTGCATAGTTTTGGAGCTTTAGGTGTTGTTGCTACGAGCTTTATTACTAATATTAGGCTGAAGCTCACAGAGCTATGTGTCATAAATATTAACATTGCAAGGGAAAACCAACTCTCCTGTAGCTAATTAAGTGGTGTTTTATTCTTTCAGTGCAACTATATATATATATATATATATATATACGAGGTCTGTCCGTAAAGTATCGTACCTTTTTATTTTTTTCAAAAACTATATGGATTTCATTCATATGTTTTTACGTCAGACATGCTTGAACCCTCGTGCGCATGCATGAGTTTTTCCACGCCTGTCGGTGACGTCATTCGCCTGTGAGCACGCCTTGTGGAAGGAGTGGTCCCGCCCCCTCGTCGGATTTTCATTGTCTGGAAATGGCGGAATGAAAAGGACTTTTTTTCCATCAGAATTTTTTCAGAAGCTGTTAGAGACTGGCACCTGGAAACCATTCAAAAAATTTATCTGGCTTTCAGTGAAAATTTTACGGGCTTCACAGAGAATAAGGACTTTAACTACAGGTTTAAGGACCCCTTTAAAGGACGATCGGTGCGCCGCGCTGCGAGCTGCGACGATGCGGCACAAACCACTGGATCATTTCTAAGCTGATGGCTCTGTGGATACGAGACCGTCGTGTGCTCTTTCTCTGGTTATAACAAGACCTGGACATCAGCCATTTTCCGGCAGATTTCACTTTTAACAAGAGATTTTGTCATGGAAAGCCGCACGGAGGCTTCGCGCGTCACAACCGATTCGCTGATGAAGCGAGACAAAGGAACACCTCCGTTTCGACGTGTTAGAGGACAAGTTGGGACATGTCTATCTCGGCTTTCAGTGCTTACCAGTCGAGTGAGTATAAAAGAACTTGTGGAGAGCTGGACATGTCCCAACTTGTCCTCTAACACGCCGAAACGGAGGTGTTCCTTTGTCTCGCTTCATCAGCGAATCGGTCGTGACGCGCGAAGCCTCCGCGTGGCTTTCCATGACAAAATCTCTTGTTAAAAGTGAAATCTGCCGGAAAATGGCTGATGTCCAGGTCTTGTGATAACCAGAGAAAGAGCACACGACGGTCTCGTATCCACAGAGCCATCAGCTTAGAAATGATCCAGTGGTTTGTGCCGCATCGTCGCAGCTCGCAGCGCGGCGCACCGACCGTCCTTTAAAGGGGTCCTTAAACCTGTAGTTAAAGTCCTTATTCTCTGTGAAGCCCGTAAAATTTTCACTGAAAGCCAGATAAATTTTTTGAATGGTTTCCAGGTGCCAGTCTCTAACAGCTTCTGAAAAAATTCTGATGGAAAAAAAGTCCTTTTCATTCCGCCATTTCCAGACAATGAAAATCCGACGAGGGGGCGGGACCACTCCTTCCACAAGGCGTGCTCACAGGCGAATGACGTCACCGACAGGCGTGGAAAAACTCACGCATGCGCACGAGGGTTCAAGCATGTCTGACGTAAAAACATATGAATGAAATCCATATAGTTTTTGAAAAAAATAAAAAGGTACGATACTTTACGGACAGACCTCGTATATATATATATGGTAGTGTTCAGAATAATAGTAGTGCTATGTGACTAAAAACATTTATCCAGGTTTTGAGTATATTTCTTATTGTTACATGGGAAACAAGGTACCAGTAGATTCTCACAAATCCAACAATACCAAACATTCATGATATGCACACTCTTAAGGCTATGAAATTGGGTTATTAGTAAAAAAAAAAAGTAGAAAAGGGGGTGTTCACAATAATAGTAGCATCTGCTGTTGATGCTACAAACTCAAAACTATTATGCTCAAACTGCTTTTTTTTAGCAATCCTGTGAATCACTAAAGTAGTATTTAGTTGTATAACCACAGTTTTTCATGATTTCTTCACATCTGCGAGGCATTAATTTTGTTGGTTTGGAACCAAGATTTTGCTTGTTTACTAGTGTGCTTGGGGTCATTGTCTTGTTGAAACACCCATTTCAAGGGCATGTCCTCTTCAGCATAAGGCAACATGACCTCTTCAAGTATTTTGACATATCCAAACTGATCCATGATACCTGGTATGCGATATATAGGCCCAACACCATAGTAGGAGAAACATGCCCATATCATGATGCTTGCACCACCATGCTTCACTGTCTTCACTGTGAACTGTGGCTTGAATTCAGAGTTTGGGGGTCATCTCACAAACTGTGTGCAACCCTTGGACCCAAAAAGAACAATTTTACTCTCATCAGTCCACAAAATATTCCTCCATTTCTCTTTAGGCCAGTTGATGTGTTCTTTGGCAAATTGTAACCTCTTCTGCACGTCTTTTATTTAACAGAGGGACTTTGCGGGGGATTCTTGCAAATAAATTAGCTTCACACAGGCGTCTTCTAACTGTCACAGCACTTACAGGTAACTCCAGACTGTCTTTGATCATCCTTGAGCTGATCAATGGGTGAGCCTTTGCCATTCTGGTTATTCTTCTATCCATTTAGATGGTTGTTTTCCGTTTTCTTCCACGCGTCTCTGTTTTTTTTTTTTTTGTCCATTTTAAAGCATTGGAGATCATTGTAGATGAACAGCCTATAATTTTTTGCACCTGCATAATCTTTTTAGTCACATAGCACTACTATTATTCTGAACACTACTGTATATATATATATATATATATATATATATATATATATATATATATATATATATATGAGGTCTATTAGAAAAGTATCTGACCTTATTATTTTTTCAAAAACCATATGGATTTGAATCATGTGTGATTGCGTCAGACAAGCTTGAACCCTCGTGCGCATGCGTGAGTTTTTCCACACCTGTCGGTTGCGTCATTTGCCTGTGAGCAGGCTTTGAGTGAGGAGTGGTCCAGCCCCCTCGGCGGATTTTCATTGTCAGGAAATGGCGGAATGATTTGGGCTTTTTTTCCATCAGAATTTTTTCAGAAACTGTTAGAGACTGGCAGCTGGAAACCATTCAAAAAAATTATCTGGCTTTCGGTGAAAATTTTACGGGCTTCACAGCCTATAAAATCATCGGTCGTGACGCGCGAAGCCTCCGCTCGGCTTTCCATGACAAAATCTCTTGTTAAAAGTGAAATCTGCCGGAAAATGGCTGATGTCCAGCTCTTGTGATAACCAGAGAAAGTGCACACAACGGTCTCGGATCCACAGAGCCATCCGTTTAGAAATTATCCAGTGGTTTGTGGCTCTCGATGGCGGCACGGAGCATGGCGCGCCGAGTGTCCTTAAAGCCATCCTTAAAGCTGTAGTAACAGTCCTTATTCTCTGTGAAGCCCGTAAAATTTTTCGACCCTGCCTACACTTCTCAGAATGCACCGCGGTGCCAGCAGAGTTCCACTGTCTCACAGCGCATGTAAACAATGGCAAAGCGAGGATGTGGATGCCACCGATTCAGCGAGTTCATGAGCGATTATGATGATGACACGTTCTCTCAAGTTGAGAGGGTTATCTGGAAGAGTTGTAGCACCTGTGATAAATTTCTGCTGTGTGCCCATGTTGTCTTGTTGTCCACACTTCACGAGGTGTGTTTCCATTGTGCCCTAAATGGAACTCTGCTGAAACGATCTCTCGCGTGAGTCAGGGACCGCCAGACAGCGCGAGATTTCACAATTGCAAAACACCGAATAAGCTATCCAGTGTTATATTCAGATCAGTGAGAATCCCTCATACAAGTCTGAGGAAGCCCCCATGTGATCTATGATGTCACTGTCCGACTGTGTGGGACTCTACTGTCGCTGCCATATGTTCTTTTGAAAATTTTCCCATTCAGGCTACTTTTTATAAAAAAAATTTCTAGAAAACACAAATTTTTATTTTATTGGTAAGGTCAAATTTTGAATCTCTAATTAAAGGCTAACAAATAAAATTATAGTAGTGCCAATTCTTTTTTCGGCTTTAAATTTTAAAAAACCTGAGTGGCCCTATACTTTTAAAGTTAACTAAATGTTCACCCTAAATTAATTTATTTAGTGACCTCCAAGACATTGTAAAAAAAAACTAATAAAATATGATTTTGTACAATCCGGTCACAGCACAAGCGGTTTGATCTGAAGCCCATTTGCTTGTCTTTCAGTTCTTTATTCACTGCATCAGCTGTGCATTTCAGGAGTATTCTGTTGAGAACCTTGCTTCAATCAATTCAATCAATCAATTTTATTTATATAGCGCCAAATCACAACAAACAGTTGCTCCAAGGCGCTTGTGGTCAACAGTAGCATGATACCTCTCCAGTTTGTGCATTTGGTTAGGTCATCCTTCTTCGGTAGTTTCCACTAGCCTGCCTTGCTTCGTGTCTTTGGGGATCTGTTCCTCCATCCAGATGCAGGTCAAGACTGAGTGAAGTGTGTTGACGCCGATTTCTCCTCCTTCCTTCAGGGCTTCGGTGGGGACGTGGTGGCATCTGACTGCCTTTCCATTTTTCAAAGCCCTTTTCACCTTCGGTACCTCAGACTTCATGATGTCTCCGGTCACAATCTCCAGTTGTCTCTCTGATGGGTTGATGTCTGGTGGATGGTCTGGGGTCGGACGATTGAATAGTTGTTCAAAATGTTCTTTCCATCTTTCAAGTTGTTCCCCAGGCTTGGTGAGCCTATTTATTTACTTTATTTACTATTTTGCACTGTTGCTGTTCTTTGCCACTGAGTGTTTGGGTGAGCTTATATAGTTCCTTCATGTTCTGTTTCCCAGCTAACTCCTCTGCCTCTTCTGCCAGGTTTTCCACTCACTGCCGCTTGTCTTATTTGCCTCGTTGTGTTTGTTTGTCACAATTGCCTTCTGGTACCTCGTGCACACTTGGTCAATACCCATCTTCTGTTCGTCTTTCTTCTGTCTGCTACCATGTATTTGCCGTGATCCATTCTTTGTGCTCCTTCCTCTTTCTTCCCAGGACTTCCTCACAGGTCTCCAGGTAGGTTTCCTTCACACTGCTGCATTCCTTCTCTATGTCTTTAGTATTGGTTTCTTCTTTGTCAGATCTATATTGTAGGGCATCAAAATGGTTTAACAGGGAAATTTTGAATTCCTCTTTCACCTGGGGTTTCTCAATTTCTCTATGTTATATTTCACTGCTGCTTTGTGTTTCTTCCTCTGCGCTGCCAGCTGGATCTTCATCTGTGCCGTGACCAGGTTATGGTCAGTGCTGGCATCTGTGTTTGTTTTTACTCGGCATTGTGGTACGCCATCTCCAACCTACCATGATGTGGTCGATTTGGTTCTCATACATTCCACACAGTGTTCTGCAGGTCATCTTATGGCTCACTTTGTGTTTGAAAATGGTTCCTCCAATCACAAGATCTTCTGCTGCACAAAACTCACACAGTTTTTTCTCCATTATCATTGCTTCCTGTTTACGCATATGCCTTGATGATGGTCATGTTCTTGTGTTTGTTTTTAAAATGTGCCTTGATGATATTTTCTGCAAAGAGTTCCCCCTCTATAAGTGTGTTAGCAATTTCTTTCACTATCAGTATTCCACATCTATGACTGTGTATTGGCCTGTCCTCCTGGAGGCCGGTGTAGAGGAGAACCTCTCCTCCGGTAAGCTTCACCTGTCGAGATCACAGCCACCTTTTCTCTGCCAGTCCCATCACAGCAATTCTTAGTCTTCTCATCTCCTTCACTATTTGTGCAGTCTTTCCTGCTTCGTACATGGTTTTCACGTTCCAAGCTGCAATCCCTGTAGGGTTCTTGGAGGACAGAAGCGTCAGTCGTGTATAAATGGTATTGAAAGTACACTATTATGCATTTCCTCATGGTGTGGATATGGACTATACCATGATCACCGGTACAGCAGACTTTATCTGCATCTGCCTGCAATATTGAATGATATGGAAATCCGAGAGCAGCACATGGTGCTTTCTTAGACTTGTTGCCAATTTGTGAGATGTCCACCATGGGAGAAAATTCCCCCGCCTGCTCTAAATCCACTTCTCTCTTCATAATTTCTTACTTTGGTCGTGCTGGGTCCACCTGTGCTGACATAGCCAGTCCCAAACATCTTCTCATAGCACAGGATGCCTCGGCGACTGTACTGTTGTTTGTCCAGGAATTGCTGGAAGGTGCTGAAACCATTCTTTGTGGTTGAACTGCGCGGGACCTTCTCCATCAGCCAGCACATTTGATTAGCATTATTTTTCATCTGTGGGAGGATAAAGACAAAAAGAGGAAGATGAGGAGACCGTGGCTTTTCACCTTATAAAAAACTGTTATTTAATAATGTTTAAAATGTGAATAAGAATACCTTAATGTATGTCTTAATATTCTTTTTCAGAACAAGATCGAAACCAAACTTTTGTTCCCCCTCATCCACCTGTACTGTAGCCATCAGATGGTCGTATTCTTCCTGAGCGCGGTAGTAGGTGGGGTTAAAGTTCCTCTGAAAATCACCTGGGTAAAAACAAACAATTCAACTCAGCACAAATGTGTCACGGTTTACATCACTGAGGAGACAAAGACTGGATCCAGATGCAGGCAGCAGAAACAGATGGATTTGTGTAACAAGTGTTTTATTTTCCAGATGATAATGAATGTGACCACAGTCCCCGGTGGCCAAATCCAACAATGCAGCATGAGTCCTGAACTATGTAACCAAAATCAAAAGTGACCAGAAATCAAAAATGCAACGAGAGTCTTTGTAATGTGACCAAAATCCAAAAAGACAATCAGAAAAAAAAAAAAAAAGCATCAGGAGTCTGTGTAATGTGGCCAAAATAACAATAAGTACCAAAAACATGCAACAAGAGTCTTTAGTAATGAGACCAAAAAATGCAACAAGAATCTTTTGTAAAGAGACAAAATCCAAAGTGACAAAAAGAAATCAAAAACTAATAATCAAAAAGAAATCAAAAACTAATAGTCACAGTGGAACAAACAAACCATATGAAAATCAAAACCTTAGCTGTCAACTGCAGAGAGAAAAACACAGACTTAGGAGATAGTGTGATTCCAGAAGGACAAAACAGACGCAATCAACCGCCAGTGAGGCAAACAAATCAGGCTTAAATGCAAAGGAACTAATTAATCACCGGTGGTGACAAATGAAAAAGGAAATGCTGAAACATGGGAGGAAGTGAGTGAAAACACCCCACATGTAATACACAAACTCAACGCCAGAGGGCAGCAACCTCCTATATACACAGAGCTCAACATTAAGTACAACCCTAAACAACTAGTGTCCACTGTAAAGAACGCAAATACAAAAATACAAATAGATACCAAAATAAATTGACAGCCCAAGGTAAGAGAACAATAAGACCCAAAACTGAAGACAGAAAATAAAGATTGAACTCAGAAGGAAAGGTGTGAGAACAAAAAGACAAATCTGACCATTTACCAATTACACAAAGAAACTGATAACCACTGAGAATACAAGGCGTGAGGACTGTGGACAGAGAAGACCAGGAGACATAAAGAACACCACACCAAGACAACTAAGACAGGAGATGGCCACAGCCACATACAGCAGAAATATGACAGCGTCAAAGAACATGCACCAAGACATACAGCCACGCGGAGACAGGACAACAAAAAGGACAAAAGCTACACAAACAAGCCTAACAGGGCACGCCCCAACACAAATGTATAGATTTCAAAAGATGAGTTTTCACACTTCTGCTGCACAACTGAATGTCAGCGCAAATTAGCAAAATTAGTTTAAATGGTCTTGTTTTAACTCAGCCACATGGGGTGTGCAGCCAGTACATTCTGAGTGCCGGTCCCAAGCCCCGATAAATGAGGAGGGTTGTGTCAGGAAGGGCATCTGGCATAAAACAAGCCAACCCAACTATGCAGACTAAGAATCGAATTTCCATGCCGGATCGGTCGCGGCCCGGGTTAACAACATCTGCCACCGGTGCTGTTGCCCAACAGGGTGCCGGTGGAAATTGGGCTACTGCTGGGTGAAGACAACGAAGAAGAGGAGGAGAACGTTTCCACAAACAGTGGGAGAAGACAAAAACTAGAAGGGTGGAAATGAGAGTGGGGACTTTGAATGTTGGTAGTATGACTGGTAAAGGGAGAGAGCTGGCTGATATGATGGAGAGGAGAAAGGTAGGCATATTGTGTGTGAAAGAGACCAAGTGGAAGGGAAGTAAGAGCAGGAGCATCGGCGGTGGGTACAAGTTGTTGTACCATGGTGAGGACAGGAAGAGAAATGGTGTTGGGGTCATTTTAAAGGAAGAGTATGTTAAAAGTGTGTTGGAGGTCACGCGAGTGTCTGGCAGGGTGATAAGTGTGAAGTTGGAAATTGAAGGGGTGATGATGAATATCATCAGTGCATATGCCCCACAGGTAGGTTGTGAGATGAAGGAGAAAGATTTCTGGAGTCTGTTAGATGAGTCTGTTAGATGAGGTGGTGGAGAGTGTACCCAAGCATGAAAGAGTGGTGATAGGAGCGGACTTCAATGGGCATGTTGGTGAAGGGAACAGAGGTGATGAGGAAGTAATGGGTAGATATGGTATCAAGGATAGGAATGGGGAAGGACAGATGGTAGTTGAGTTTGCAAAAAGGATGGAAATGGCTGTGGTGAATACCTACTTTAAGAAAAGGGAGGAGCACAGGGTAACATATAAGAGTGGAGGAAGGTGCACACAGGTGGACTACATTCTTTATAGGAGATGCAAGCTAAAAGAAATCAGAGACTGTAAGGTGGTGGCAGGAGAGAGTGCCGTTAGACAGCATAGGATGGTTGTTTGTAGGATGACTTTAGAGGTAAAGAAGAAGAAGAGAGTGAGATTCAGTGTATTCAGCTTGGGACTCCGACGAGGGCGGTCACATCTCCTCCACTCCCTTATCTCTCTGCTTTTAACCTTCAAGTCCCTACTTCACCAGACTTGTGAATTCCTCAAAACTATATTGGATTCTGGATCTATTGGACTACTATTGGATTAACCATGGAATTGATCAGCTGGTCTCTGAACGCTATTGACACCATTTTTTCTACAAAAAGGTCAGGACCGGAGGATCCTGCCTGCCCAGATGGAACGTATCCTGCGGGCTATGTCCTCGACTCCTGGAGTTCCTGGCATGTGGCATGCTTGTCGCCTTTCTCTGTGGAGGACGTCGAAGACCTATTCATTTTTGGTCTTATGGTAGCAGGGCTGGTACTTTTTGGTTTATGTGTTGCCCTGATCTACCGGAAAATTGGCAAGACGTCGGCATCAAGAACCACGGCCCCTCGCTTGTCCGTCATGATTAACGAGGTCGGCAAGGCAGTGCATTCTCAGACTGTGTTGACTCTTGAACTTAGACGCAAATTGGATGACACCTTGGAGCTGATGCATGCCTTGCAGTGTAAGCTGAAGGTTTTGGAGGCCGGTGAATATTCTTAATTCAAAGTTAGGAATATTCTTAATTTATAATTGGGATTTGGCTGAGTGAGTGGATCTATAAGAAAAAAATGTTTTTCACTGCTCGGCTGCAACATTACAGGCATCAAGCTCAATTGCCCTCTGTTTACCTCCAGAGGAATTTATCCAGGCTCTGGTGAGACGATTTGGCTCCATTCTTATCTCAATCCACAAGGACAATAAACTAACAGACTTACACATGGATCAAAGCATGCTCCCGCCTCTCCTCTTACCACTCTCTGCCCCTCCCTCCCTGCGGCAGGCCTTGTCCCCTCTCAAACTGGTCTGGCGGCGCGACTTACAGTTGCAGCGGCCTTCACCCACTTTGCCTCAATTCGGATGATGGACTGCTTGTCAAATGTGTATGTGTTGTCTTTAATTTTGATGTGTGCCATTATTACGGTAAACAAATAATAATTGTGGATTAATTGCTGTATCTTGTCTGAGGTAATTGGAGTGTAAACATAATTGCCCTTTTCTGGGATCAATAAAGTTGTCTGTAGTCTGAGAGCTCAACAAAGGATCAGATGGTGGAAGCTGAAGGAGGAAGATGTTGTGTGAAATTTAGTGAGCAGGTGAGAGAAGCAGTGGTTGGAGGGGAAGCAATTTTGGACAACTAGGAAAGTACTGCAGATGTGGTGAGGGAGACAGCTGGGACAGTACTGGGTATGACATCTGGACAGTGGAAGGAAGACAAGGAGACTTGGTGGTGGAATGAAGAGGTTCAGGAAAGCATAAGGAGAAAGAGGTTGGCAAAAAAGGAGTACAAGGTACAGAAGTACAAGGAGATGCAGTGTAAGGCGAAAAAAGAAGTGGCAAAAGAGAAGGAAAAGGCATATTGCGAGCTGTACAAGAAGTTGAATAGTAAGGAAGGAGAAAAGGACTTGTACCGATTGGCCAGACAAAGGGACCGAGCTGGAAAGGATGTGCAGCAGGTTAGGGTGGTAAAAGATGCACATGGTAATGTGCTGACAAGTGAGGAGTGTGTGCTGAGAAGGTGGAGGGAATATTTTGAAGAGCTGATGAATAAAGAAAATGAGCGAGAGAAAAGGCTGGATGATGTGGTGAGAGTAAATCAGGAAGTACAAGAGATTAATAAGGAAGAAGTGAGGGCTGCTATGAAGAGGATGGAGAGTGGGAAGGCTGTTGGTCCAGATGACATTCCAGTGGAGGCATGGAAATGTCTTGAAGAGATGGCAGTACAGCAGTGGTCTCCAAACTATTCCAGAAAGGTCCAAGAGGGTGCAGGTTTTCCTTGCAGCCACTGACTTCAGCAGGTGATTTCAGTGATGAACTCATCCCACCTGTTCAAAGGGATGTTAATCAGTGAAATCACCTGCTGAAGTCAGTGCCTGAAAAGAAAACCTGCACCCTCTCGGCCCTTTCTGGAATAGTTTGGAGACCACTGCAGTGGAGTTTCTAACCAGACTGTTTAATAAAATCTTGGAAAGTGAGAGGATGCCTGAGGAGTGGAGACAAAGTGTGCTGCTTCCTATTTTCAAGAACAAGGGTGATGTGCAGAGCTGCAGTAACTTCAGAGGCATAAAGTTGATCAGCCACAGCATGAAGTTATGGGAAAGAGTAGTAGAAGCTAGGCTTACAAAACAGGTGAAGATCTGTGAGCCGCAATATAGTTTCATGCTGAGAAAGAGCACTACAGATGCAATGTTTGCTCTGAGAATACTGTTGGAGAAGTACAGAGAAGGCCAGAAAGAGTTACATTGTGTGTTTGTGGACATAGAAAAACCTTATGATAGGGTGCCAAGAGAAGAGTTGTGGTATTGTATGAGGAAGTCTGGAGAGGGAGAGAAGTATGTTAGGGTAGTGCAGGACATGTACAAGAATAGTGTGCCAGCGGTGAGATGCACAGTCGGAATGACAGACTCATTCAAGGTGGAGGTGGGATTACACCAAGGATCAGCTCTGAGTCCTTTCTTGTCTGCAGTGGTGATGGACAGGTTGACGGATGACATCAGACAGGAGTCCCCATGGACTATGATGTTTGCAGATGACATTGTGATCTGTAGTGAGAGTAGAGAGCAAGTTGAGTCTAGTCTGGAGAGGTGGAGATATGCTTTGGAGAGAAGGGGAATGAAAGTCAGCAGAAGCAAGAAAGAGTACATGTGTGTGAATGGGAGGGAGCCCAGTGGAATAGTGCAGTTACAAGGAGTAGAAGTGGTGAAAGTAGATTAGTTTAAATATTTGGGGTCAACTGTTCAAAGTAATGGAGAGTGTGGTAGAGAGGTGAAGAAGAGAGTGCAGGCAGGGTGGAGTGGGTGGAGAAAGGTGGCAGGAGTGATTTGTGACCGAAGAATATCAGCAAGAGTGAAGGAGAAAGTTTACAAGACAGTAGTGAGACCAGCTATGTTGTATGGTTTAGAGACTGTTGTGTGGGCCGCCAGAAGAGGAGGTACTGCTGGCCCACCACCAGAGGGCGCCCTGTCTGGAGTGCGGGCTCCAGGCACCAGAGGGCGCAGCCGCCTCACAGGAGCAGCCAGGGTGACAGCTGTCACACATCACCTGCAACAGCTGTTACCAATCACCTGATCAGCAGGGGTACATCAGCAGGACGACGTCTCCACCTCTTTGCCGAGATATCGTTCTACCTGGAAGGTAACGTAATCAGCTGACTGTTTGACAGTGATCTTTGTGACTTTTGTGCATTGTTTTGCTGACTCCTTTTCCAACGAGTGGTGGAGATAGTTTTCCTGCCGTATGGATTCCTGGGTGCAGACGCGCCCACATTTAATTGTTTTGTTGTTCCTCGCCAGCAGTACCAGGTCCGACACGCGGAGGCAGTGGCCACCTGGGAGTTCGGGACTTGGCGGCTCCAGTATTCCCGGGGTCTGGTGGCGGAGGAAATCGTGTGGTTCCGGTTCTGCTTTGGACAGACGTCTCCTATCTTCGAGCCTGCCCACACGACACCTTTTGTGATTTGGCTTTTTGTCCATTGTTGTAATCTGTTGTATTTGTTGTGCACATTCACAACAGTAAAGTGTTGTTATTTGACCTACTCCATTGTCCGTTCATTTGCGCCCCCTGTTAACACCCCCTTAGGTCACTTTGAGTACCTGGTCATGCCGTTCGGCCTCACAAACGCCCCCGCGACGTTCCAAGCATTAGTTAATGATGTCTTGCAGGATTTCCTGCACCGATTCGTCTTCGTATATCTAGACGACATACTCATCTTTTCTCCGGATCCTGAGACTCATGTCCGGCATGTACGTCAGGTCCTGCAGCGGTTGTTGGAGAACCGGCTGTTTCTGAAGGGCGAGAAGTGTGAGTTTCACCGCACATCTTTGTCCTTCCTGGGGTTTATCATCTCCCCCAACTCCGTCGCTCCTGATCTGGCCAAGGTTGCGGCGGTGAGAGACTGGCCCCAACCCACTAGCCGTAGGAAGCTGCAACAGTTCCTCGGCTTTGCAAATTTCTACAGCAGGTTCATTAAGGGCTACAGTCAGGTAGTTAGCCCCCTGACAGCCCTGACCTCACCAAAAGTCCCCTTCACCTGGTCGGATCGTTGCGATGCCGCGTTCAAGGAATTGAAACGGCGCTTCTCGTCTGCACCCGTTCTGGTGCAGCCCAATCCTAGTCGCCAATTAGTGGTTGAAGTGGACACCTCGGACTCAGGGATAGGAGCTGTGCTTTCCCAGAGCGGGAAGACCGATAAGGTCCTTCACCCGTGTGCCTATTTTTCCCGCAGGTTGACCCCGGCCGAACGGAACTATGACGTCAGCAATCGAGAACTCCTTGCGGTGAAAGAGGCTCTTGAAGAGTGGAGACATCTGTTGGAGGGAACGTCCGTGCCATTCACGGTTTTCACTGACCACCGGAACCTGGAGTATATCAGGACCGCCAAGCGGCTGAACCCCAGGCAAGCCCGCTGGTCACTGTTCTTCGGCCGTTTTGACTTCCGGATCACCTACCGTCCCGGGACCAAAAACCAGAGATCGGATGCCTTGTCCCGGGTACATGAAGATGAAGTCAAAGCGGAGTTGTCGGATCCACCGGAACCCATCATCCCGGAGTCCACTATCGTGGCCACCCTCACCTGGGACGTAGAGAGAACCATCCGGGAGGCCCTGGCACGAAGCCCGGACCCCGGAACTGGGCCGAAGAACAAATTATACGTCCCACCAGAAGCTAGGGCTGCAGTCCTGGACTTCTGTCACGGCTCCAAGCTCTCCTGTCATCCAGGGGTGCGAAGAACCATGGCAGTTGTCCGGCAGCACTTCTGGTGGGCGTCCCTAGAGGCCGACGTCCGGGATTATATCCAGGCCTGCACCACCTGCGCCAGGGGCAAGGCTGACCATCGCAGGGCATCAGGACTACTCCAGCCGCTGCCTGTGCCTCATCGCCCCTGGTCCCACATCGGCCTGGATTTTGTCACGGGCCTCCCGCCGTCCCAGGGTAACACCACCATCCTCACGATAGTGGACCGATTCTCCAAGGCGGCCCACTTCGTGGCCCTCCCGAAGCTCCCAACAGCCCAGGAGACAGCGGACCTCCTGGTCCACCACGTCGTCCGGCTGCATGGGATTCCAACAGACATCGTCTCCGATCGCGGTCCCCAGTTCTCCTCGCAAGTCTGGAGGAGCTTCTGCCGGGAACTGGGGACCACAGTGAGTCTCTCGTCCGGGTACCACCCTCAGACCAACGGGCAAGCAGAACGGGTAAACCAGGAGGTGGAACAGGCCTTGCGCTGTGTAACTGCCGCGCACCCGGCGGCCTGGAGTACCCACTTGGCCTGGATCGAGTATGCCCATAACAGCCAGGTGTCTTCAGCCACCGGCCTCTCCCCTTTTGAGGTGTGTCTGGGTTATCAGCCCCCGTTGTTTCCGGTGGTTGAGGGAGAGGTCGGTGTGCCCTCGGTCCAGGCCCACCTACGGAAGTGCCGTCGTGTGTGGCGTGCTGCCCGTTCTGCTTTGCTAAAGGCCCGGACGAGGGCAAAAGCCCATGCAGACCGTCGGCGGACCCCAGCCCCTGCGTATCGGCCAGGGCAGGAGGTGTGGTTATCCACAAAGGACATTCCCCTCAAAGTGGACTCCCCCAAGCTACAGGACCGTTACATCGGCCCTTTCAAAATCCTTAAGGTCATCAGTCCAGCCGCAGTGAGGCTTCAGCTTCCGGCCTCACTGCGGATCCATCCTGTGTTTCACGTGTCCCGAATTAAACCGCATCACACCTCATCCCTCTGTACTCCGGGTCCGGTGCCGCCTCCTGCCCGGATCATCGATGGCGAGCCGGCTTGGACTGTACGCCGGCTCTTGGATGTCCGTAGGATGGGCCGGGGCTTCCAGTATTTGGTGGACTGGGAGGGGTACGGACCCGAAGAATGCTCCTGGGTGAAGAGGAGCTTCATCCTGGACCCCTCCTGACCCGGCCCTCCTGGCCGATTTCTACCGCCGCCACCTGGACAAGCCTGGTCGGGCGCCAGGAGGCGCCCGTTGAGGGGGGGGTCCTGTTGTGTGGGCCGCCAGAAGAGGAGGTACTGCTGGCCCACCACCAGAGGGTGCCCTGTCTGGAGTGCGGGCTCCAGGCACCAGAGGGCGCAGCCGCCTCACAGGAGCAGCCAGGGTGACAGCTGTCACACATCACCTGCAACAGCTGTTACCAATCACCTGATCAGCAGGGGTACATCAGCAGGACGACGTCTCCACCTCTTTGCCGAGATATCGTTCTACCTGGAAGGTAACGTAATCAGCTGACTGTTTGACAGTGATCTTTGTGACTTTTGTGCATTGTTTTGCTGACTCCTTTTCCAACGAGTGGTGGAGATAGTTTTCCTGCCGTACGGATTCCTGGGTGCAAACGCGCCCACATTTAATTGTTTTGTTGTTCCTCGCCAGCAGTACCAGGTCCGACACGCGGAGGCAGTGGCCACCTGGGAGTTCGGGACTTGGCGGCTCCAGTATTCCCGGGGTCTGGTGGCGGAGGAAATCGTGTGGTTCCGGTTCTGCTTTGGACAGACGTCTCCTATCTTCGAGCCTGCCCACACGACACCTTTTGTGATTTGGCTTTTTGTCCATTGTTGTAATCTGTTGTATTTGTTGTGCACATTCACAACAGTAAAGTGTTGTTATTTGACCTACTCCATTGTCCGTTCATTTGCGCCCCCTGTTGTGGGTCCGTGTACCTACACTTTCCCAACAGAGACGGTGGCATTAACAAAAAGGTTGGAGGCAGAGCTGGAGGTGGCAGCGCTGAAGATGTTGAGATTCTCTTTGGGAGTGATAAGAATGGACAAGATTAGGAATGAACATATCAGAGGGACGGTTTGGAGACAAAGTCACAGAGACGAGATGGTTTGGACATGTGCATAGAAGGGACCCAGGGTATATAGGGAGAAGGATGCTGACGATGGAGACACCAGGCAGGAGGAGAAGAGGGAGGCCAAAGAGGAGGTTTATGGATGTGCTGAGGGAGGACATGCAGGTGGTTGGTGTGACAGAGGAAGATATAGAGGACAGGGTGAGATGGAAATGATTGATCTGCTGTGGCGACCCCTAACGGGAACAGCCCAAAGACAAAGAAGTTTAAATGGTCTTGTTTTGAAGATGGGTGAGAATTTTTTTTTAATTAAACCTTTATTTAGCCAGATAAAAACCCATTGTGATCGTGACCTCTTTCGTGTGGGTGACCAGGCCAAGAAAGGCAGCAGCACACATCATAGGTGACAAGATAAAACAACAAGACAACCATTAAAATATATAAAATGCAAGCAATTAATAATTAAAATGCAATCGTTTCAGTCACAGTAATAATATACGAGTTAAAAAAAAGTGACAGTTTATGATTTAAAACATTATCCTGTTATATTCTTTGCCGGGTTGTGGTCGTATTGATGTTGCTTGCGAGAGTATTTTTGATACCTTCTTCATAAATTAGTCTGTCTTGATGATCCAGTTTATCTGTCATTATACTTTGTGGGGACACTTGGAACATTAAGTGTGGGATGACCTGATGTCACCACTTTCCAGGGACACTCCCTGTTTTTGGAGGCTTGTCCCCATCTGGAGCCGTTCCTGGAAATGTCCCTGTTTTTAACTGTGTCTACAGCAGAGCAAAGGGCAGGAGTCTCAGGTTGTGGATGTTTTTGGCCAACAGAGGGAGCTGATGCTCAGACTTCTACTAACCACTTGTTCGCCTAAGTGTTCAGTAAAACTACAGCATCACCTAAAGATCTTATCAGGCTGGTAGGTACTATAATAATACAAAGTGCTTTATATTTGTGTGTGTGTGTGTGTGTGTGTGTGTCACATTAAAATGAGTGGTACCTTTGTAGATGCAATTAGAATTTGCAACACGGCATCATTTTGGATGATTGTACTGCTACTTGAACTTATCTATTCATTTTCATAATGTAAAATCCTCACATGTATAAATAGTTTGTATGAAAGCACTTTTTTAATGTGAGTTCAATACCTCCACGGTGTTGACAGGATTCCCTGAAGAAAAGGAATCCTCCAGGCTGCAGCCAGTGCAGCATCTTTTCTGTGAAGTGTTTCAGCTCATCCTCACTCAGATACATCAGCAGCCAGTTGGAGAAGATAAAGTCAATACTGAGAACATTAAATATATGAATCAATCTACAGGGAACACCGAAATAATATATTTTAACAATAAACACATGGGTTTTATCTTCTGCTATTCATACTAAACTTGAATGTATTTTATTTATTTACATTTGTCACCATTCCATTCATGTATTCACACACCTGTTTGGTGGAACATCCAGTTTTGTAACATCAGCATGGATGAAGGTAACATTGGTGTGGTGACCATTTGTCAGCTTGTTCTTCTCCACAAACCTTTCCACGAAATCCACGGCCGTCACATGTTCGGCTTTGGCGAGCAGGTGGGTGGTGTAACGACTGGAGAGAAGCATGTTTTAAGAACTCATCACAAGGTGCTCATTAATACAAAATATATCACATGCCATTAAATGGTAAATGGACTGCATTTATATAGCGCTTTTCCATCTGCATCAGAGGCTCAAAGCGCTTTACAATTATGCCTCACATTCACCCCATTGTTAGTGTGCTGCCAGACAAGGCGCTCACTACACACCGGGAGCAATAGGGGATTTAAGGACTTTGCCCAAGGGCCCTTAGTGATTTTCCAGTCAGGCGGGGATTTGAACCAAGGATCTTCTGGTCTCAAGCCCAACACCTTAACCACTAGACCATCACCTCCCCATTACAAAAAGAAAAATAATAATAAAAATAAAATAAAAATAATCCACTCTTCATAAAGTGAATGATTCTGATGCAAATCCCCATATCTTCATTTAAAAATAAAAATATAACGCAATGCTAAAATACCCTTGGCTGTATGAACATTGACTTCCTTAAAATTTGCAGTTGTTTAATTGGTATCCCAGAGCAAAGTACACATGCACACTTAAAAAAAAAAAAAAAAAAATATATATATATATATATATATATATATATATATATATACATATATATATATATATATATATATATACACACAGTGGGGAAAATTGCAGGTTCTCCCACCTACAAAGAATGGAGTTGTTATCGTAGGTACACTTCAACTGTGAGAGACAGAATCTAAAAAAAAAAAAAAAATCCAGTAAATCGCATTGTATGATTTTGAAATAATTAATTTGCATTATATTGCATAAAATAAGTATTTGACCCCCAAGAAAAACAGAGCTTAACAACTGGTACAGAAACATTTGTCCTGTAGTTCTTGACCAAGTTTTCACACACTGCAACAGGGATTTTGGTCCACTCCTCCATACAGATCTTCTCTAGATCTTTCAGGTTTGGAGTGTCAGCTCCCTCCAAAGATTTTCTATTGAGTTCAGGTCTGGAGACTGGTCATGCCACTCCAGGACCTCGAAATGCTTCTTACGGAGCCCCTCCTTAGTTGCCCTGGCTGTCTGTTTGGGGTCATTGTCATGCTGGAAGACCCAGCCATGACCCATCTTCAATGGTCTTACTGAGGGAAGGAGGTTGTTTGCCAAAATCTTGCAATACATGACCCCATCCATCCTCCCTTCAATACGGTGCAGTCGTCCTGTCCCCTTTGCAGAAGAGCACCCCCAGAGTATGATGTTTCCACCCCCATGCTTCACAGTTGGGATGGTTTTCTTGGGGTTGTTCTCATCCTCTAAATATGGTAAGTGGAGTTGATTCCAAAAAGCTCTATTCTGGTCTCATCTGACCACATGACCTTCTCCCATTCCTACTCTGGATCATCCAGATGGTCACTGGTGAACTTCAAACGGGCCTGGACATGTGCTGGCTTGAGCAGGGGGACCTTGCTGCCCTGCAGGATTTTAAACCATGACAGCATCATGTGTTACTAATGTAATCTTTGTGACTGTGGTCCCAGCTCTCTTCAGGTCATTGACCTCCTGTGTAGTTCTGAGCTTTCTCAGAATCATCCTTACCCCACAAAGTGAGATCTTGCATGGAATCCCAGACCGAGGGAGACTGACAGTCATCTTGTGTTTCTTCCACTTTCTAATAAATAAACATAACAGTTATTGTCTTCTACTAAGCTGCTTGTCAGGGATTTGTCCTTGGTGTCCTTAGACAGCTCTTTGGTCTTGGCTATGGTGGACAGATTGGAGTGTGATTGATTGAGTGCGTGAACAGGTGTCTTTTATACAGGTAACAAGTTCAAACAGGTGCAATTATTACAGGTAAAGAGTGCAGAATAAGAGGGCTTCTTAAAGAAAAATTAACAGGTCTGTGAGAGCCAGAATTCTTGCTGGTTGGTAGGGGGTCAAATACTTATTTTATGCAATAAAATGCTAATTAATTATTTAAAAATCATACAATGTAATTTTCTGGATTTTTTTAGATTCTGTCTCTCACAGTTGAAGTGTACCTATGATTAAAAATTACAGACCTCTCCATTCTTTGTAGGTGGGAAAACCTGTAAAACTGACAGGAGGTCAAATACTTATTTTCCCCACTGTGTGTGTGTGTGTATATATATATATATATATATATATATATATATATATCATGGTCACTAAGAATTTCATGTCTGACTGGTGTGCATTATTTTCGTGTATACACACACGTAGTTCGGCGAGTTAAGTCACTGTTATAATCACTCCCCTCTGGTTGTCACCATAGCAATGCACAAATCAGCTGTGTTTTGACAGGTGAATGACAGAAACGTGATAAAACGTGGATTTCCAAGTGAATTTTAATATTTTTGGCCAAAATAAAACTTTGAGGAATGGGAAGAGGAGGAGAGCAAACGAGAAGAACAGCAAAAGCAACGGCATAAAGATTTAACATCGGATGAACCGGACAAGATTGAAGACGGGAAAGAAGAAGAGAACACAAAAAAAGTTAAATAAATGTTTGAGTGTTAGCTCACTGTGTGGGACCATGGTATAAGCAGATTAAACAACAAGTTTAATCCTTACTTAGCTTTTGACAAGAGCGGAAGTTAGCTTTGAGTTAGGAGAAGTTAGCATGCACGCTGACATTTGTGAAATGTCATTTAAGTCACTGAAGGAATATATCCTAAATGTGCTTAAATATGCATTAACCTTTTGTGCTTTTTTCCCCATTCAGAATCGTCATAATATTATTTATCTTTTATTGAGCTAAAGATATATTGTTACATGAGTGTGTTCACTCATGTAGATCACTCTAGAGTTGTTATCAGGTTACAAAAACGTTTTCAATTTTAGTAGTGTTGATTTCTCGCTAGCTTGTACATAATATATGACAAAGAGGTTATTTACACACAAAGGAAACAGTTTGCAGCTCGCTACCAGCATATGATGTCACCATGCTAACATCTGCTAAATGACTTGTAAATGACTTCAGAGGTGTTATTAGGTTTAAAAAGAGCGTTTTCCGTTTTTAGTGTTTATTTCTCACTAGTCTTTACTGAATATATGATAAACATGTTATATAAACACACAAATGAAGCATTTTTGGAGAGACCTGCCACTGATATCAAGGTGCAACTCTACTCTGATTGACTGTCACCTCTGCCACTCAAAAAAAAAAAAAAAAAGAACCGATTGATACAGAATGTGACTTTTTAACCTCTTAAAATAGGTCAAGGTTAGCCAACTTTAAACTTGTCCAAGGTCTGTGGCCCAAGAATGTTCCCTGTGAATTTGAAGACTCTCACAGTAATAGGACTGGACTTATGCTGAGCACAGACAGACGGACAGATGGACAGACGGACAGACGCAAAGTCTTTGCAATACCCGATGGCCATATTTGATGGCCTTGGGTAAAAATACATGTGTGGCTCTTAGTGGCTCTACTCTACTCTATTTTCCTCTTCTATTCTACTCCTCCTTTTTTAGATATTTAGCTATACTTAGTATATACTTAGTATACGCTAGTAATGTTCTCCTTAGAATTGGAATATATTATAGAAGACTTACCTTACTGAATTTTCATGAAGTATAAAGTGGGGATTTAAAGAAAAATGCATGTATTTCCATCAATAAAATGAAAATGGTATGTTCAAATTCTTTAATATTTTGCACTCTGATCATTTCCTAAGCAGTTAAGTGCATGTTGGCCTCAAAAAAAAAGTTTGTGGTTTTGGAGATACTGAGTTTCACATCTGAACACTTCAAATGACTGATTAAAAACTCTTTCTGCTGATGTGTCAGAAAGCTCCAACATGGAGATTTCAGGTTAATCAGTCATTATGTTCTGGCTTGACACACAATCACTTGTGTACGTGGACTCACTCACCCGATCCCAGCTCCCAGTTCCAGCACTCTGCACCCAGTCAGGCAGGGCAGCAAGGACATGACCTCCGGAAGTTCTTCCTGAGTCAACTTCATGGCGTTCGAGTCCAGCATCATCTCCTCCACTGTGGCATCCTTGGAGTGCTGCTTCCAGAACTCTGTCATGTTGTTACGGACTGTGCAGAAGCACACAGATGTCCAGATTATGCAAACACACTCAGTGTCAGTGTAGAATAACAAAACAGACCAGCTGTAGTTCAATCAGTACAGCAGGTTGCACAACTGTCATCTTTACTGTAATGATGAAATTCTTCTCAAAATTAACATTTTCAAAGTTAAAATTATTTTCATTGCCTTCAGTTATGTTTGTTGTTGCACATTTACTCAGAATGTAAATGGTAAATGGACTGCATTTTATATAGCGCTTTTCCATCTGTATCAGACGCTCAAAGCGCTTTACACTAATGCCTCACATTCACCCCGATGTCAGGGTGCTGCCACACAAGGCGCTCACTACACACCGGGAGTAATAGGGGATTAAAGGCCTTCCCCAAGGGCCCTTAGTGATTTTCCAGTCAGGCGGGGATTTGAACCCATGATCTTCTGGACTCAAGCCCAACACCTTAACCACTAGACCATCACCTCCCCCGAATGAATGTCACAGAATGTCAGATGTAAGATGTCAATGTAATGTCAATGTAAGAATGTCACATCATAAACTAAGACAAAGGATTTTGCAAACGTCAAGAAATACTGTTTCCCTAAAAATGAGATCCAGCACACATTCAAGAAGTAAATAGTGTTGATCAGAAAAGAGTACTGCCAACTCCTCTAGATAAATGCTCAAACACCACATTGATTTTTACATGGGTTTCATGTACCAGGAATGAAGAGAAATAGTGGATCCCCCCACACACTAAAAAAAATTTGGAGTGATATTTACTTAAAAAAAAAAACATCAACAACAACGAGGAAAGTGTTTTCTATGGAAGCCTGTTTGCGCCGCTTGAAAAAAAGTTTTTTTGATTAATTGTGAGATAGTATCTCACAATTCTGACTTATCTCACAATTCTGAGTTACTATCTCGCAATTCTGACTTCGTATCTCACAATTCTGACTTATTATCTCACAATTCTGACTTATTATCTCGCAATTCTGAGTTACTATCTTGCAATTCTGAGATACTTTACGTTCCGAAATGCATTGCCCCCTACATGGTCATTCCATTCGATCACTGAAAGCTATTTTCGGTGTGGTTTCACAAACAGTGAGATTCGGACGCTATTACATGAGGAGGATTACATTGAAATAAGCCTCTGAACTTTACAAAGAACTTTGGCAAGGAACCATCTCTGGTGCAGAGATGTTGTCGAGGTGGCGGAGTTCATCCATCAGCAGCTACAGATGTCGGGTCAACAACATGGCTACAGATGGATGCACCAGAAGTGCTGGATGTCTGGCATAACCACGGACAGAGAAACTGTCCGTCTGTTGTTAAGACTCATGGATGGTGGTGGTGTAGATTTACGAGCAAGGCATCGCTTGAGACGTGTTGTGCCGGATTCAGCTCCCCTGCCGTGAAAAGCACCCCCTTCGCGGGAACGCGCATTTGAACCTCGTCGCCTTTAAACTCACATTTAACAGCACAGATACACAGTTTGCGCAACAAAAACGTACACAAATCAATATGACCCTTATTCTATCTCACGTTGTCTCCAGATATGTGGGAGTGAACAGAATATGTTCATATTTACGAGCACTAATTGGCTGGTTTTGTTCAGTAGGAACGAAGCGTCTGATATTATCATGTTTATTTTATGACGTTTCATCACACGATGGTGTTTGTTTTAGTGTTTATTTGTTTAAATGATTTTAATTTTATTCATTGACGTTATAAATGAATATGCAGCTTGAATCACTGTGGAACGTTTGAGGACCCTGTTGAAATTAGTGTCCATTGCTATTGTCTGTATATGTATTATGTCTGTATATAATATATTAATTTATTCAGAGTATCCTAATCATTATCAGAATTATTAATTATTATTATTATTATTATAAAAATGTACACAAAACAATGGTTATCATTCCATGTAACAGTAACTCAGAATTGCGAGATAAGTCAGAATTGTGAGATAATAAGTCAGAACTGCGAGATAGTAACTCAGAATTGTGAGATAATAAGTCAGAATTGTGAGATACTATCTCGCAAATAATCAAAAAACCTTTTTTCAAGTGGCGCAAACGGGCTTCCATAGTTTTCACATCGAAATTCAAAATAAATTTTACAAAGGGAATTCTTAAAAATTTCACTTAAATGTATTAGTTTTTCTAAAAGAATAACTCAAGTAACATTTACTGAGTAAATCTCAGCTGATAATGTCATTTACAGTTACATTGTAAAATGCTATATATATATATATAAAAGTATATTTGAAGTAAAAGTATATTTGAAAATTATTATGAATTCAAAGTAATCTTTACAGGGCCAAAAAAAAAAATCCTTGTACAAAATTCTTCTTAAAAAATATTTCCTTAATCTAAACTATTTTCATATGTCACAAACCTGTAAAGAACATTGAACAATAGTTTTTTTTTTTTTTCAAATCATTTTTACGTAAAGACAAAAGCACAACTCGACGGGTGAGGCATGTGCAGTTGCGCGGTGGAGCTGTCGAGATGAGCTCAACCATAAAAATATAGTAATGTCTTCAATTTAAAAAAGTAAAGACTTGCATGTACACGCTGTCTTTAAAGCAGAATATTGCCATTAGATGAATGGGAGCTCATCTCGACACAAGTAACTGTCGATTTGCGCCACGGGGAGCTCAACTCGAGATCAACGTTTGATGGGGAAGGGGAGGGGGTGGTATCTGTAGAGTCTCTTGATTGAGAGAGTATATAGCGACATCACGTGACTCGTGGTGTCATCTTGGGGCCAAAATAGCATTCGCTGTTAATCTGTCTGCATGTGAATTAGGCTATTTTGTTATTTATTTGCTGGAAATGCCGGGTTGTTGTGCATTGGGAAGCACAAATAGACACAACAATGGCTTCAAGATGTACAGATTCCCTTCAGATCCAAACAGAAGAAAAATTTGGGAAAATAAAGCCAGCTGTGTGGGATGGAAGCAACTTCATCGTCAAAGCTTTGCGGGGTAAATTTATTGTTCCGTCCCATGTACAGTAAAACTCATCTAAACTGTCATCGTATAAACCGGATATTTGCTGTCATCAGACAAAAAAGTCTCAAAGATTTTGTACGTTTTTGTTTGTAAGTTTTGTGTTTTCCATGTAATAAAAACCATATATAACAGAGTCAGCTTGGGACTCCGGTGAGGGCGGTCACATCTCCTCCTCTCTCCTCTATCTCTGCTCCAACCTCCAAGTCCCCTGCTTCACCAGACTGTGAATTCTTCAAAACTATATTGGATTAACCATGGAATTGATCAGCTGGTCTCTGAATGCTATTGACACCATTTTCTCAACAAGGAAATTAGGGCCGGGGGACCCTGCATGCCCAGATGGAACCTACCCTGCGGGCTATGCTCTCGATGCCTGGGAGACGTGGCGGGTCGCATGCTTTGCTCCATTCTCTGTGGATGACGTCGAGGATTTATTTATATTTGGTTTCATTGTAGGAGGACTGGTACTTATTGGCTTATGTGCTGCCCTGACCTACCGGAAAATTGGCAAGACGGCTGCCACCAGAACCATGACCCCTCGCCTGTCCGTCACGATTAATGAGATGGGGAAGGCAATACATTCTCAGACTGCATTAGCCCTTGAACTCAGATGCAAAATAAATAACATCTCGGAGCAAATGCACACCTTGCAAAGGAAGATGTCGGAGACCAGGGAATATTCATAATTTGGTTCTGGTTGTTCATGTGAAGCTGTAAAAGTGTTTTTCACTGCTCAACCATAAACATGGCAGGCTTATCAGCCTCTGAAGGACAAAATGCCCCATTGTTTTCCTCCAGAAGAATTTCTACAGCCTTGGTGAACATTTGGCTGCCTCCTTATCTTCTCTAACTCCAGTGCACACGGACAGAAACTCACACATGGACAGAGACTGAAAGCATGCTCCACCTCTTCACTACCCCCCTCCTGTCCTCATCACACACCCCAGCCCCCGTTCACGCCACTCCTTTCTTGGCTGTGGTAGGTCTCTGTTCCCCCCAAGCTAGCGGCGTGACTACATGTTGCTGCGGCTACCACACACTCACATCGCCTCAATTTGGAAAATGGACTGTTTCAATTTTAGTGCACATAAACAATGTCAAATGTATATGTGTTGTTTTAATTCTGATGTGTGCCATTATTACGGTAAACAAGTAATAATTGTGGATTAATTGCTGTATCTTGTCTGTGGCAATTTGAGTGTGGACGTAATCTTGTTGTTGTTGCATTTATAATGACAATGACAATAAATCTCATCCATCCATCCATTTTATAACAGATTTTTCGCTCACATCGCATAAAATGTCCCATCCAATCGCAATGTAATTCCATTACAAATCCCTCACATGTGGGACCGGAGTCATTTCCATGATTAAAAGCCCGACCTATTCACACTGTGCTCAGACTTGGACCCACAGCCTGACGTGCAATCAGACACCGCAAAAGCCTGGGATTTGACATTCTTCTGCTTTCAGTCCTTCATCTGCCAACATATTGTAATAGTTTTTGCAGTGTGCACGCTGATTGCATTTCAGGATCACATAGGTTTGGCAGAAAAGTCTGCAACTTTCCAACTTGGAGTCTGAAAAAGATGAAATTGTATATCTTACCTTTGAATTGGAGGTGATGACTGTAGAAAGAAAAGCTTGTTGAGCGTGAGATTAATCCATAATAAAGCATAATCCAGCTCAGAGAACTTTAAAACTGTCACACACACGCCATTGCATGACATGGAGTTACAGAAGCATGAATCAGGCTTTAAATGAATTAAATAAATCATCATGAATTATAAATTCATGTAAATTTGACAGCTTAACTATTTTTATATTTATTTTGATAGTACCTGTACCTGGATGTGTTGCTGTATGTGGTTAAATGATTTTAAAAAATGTTGAAAATATAAAAGGTTCATTTAGTAGTTCAGCACAGCTGGACCCAAAATGGCACCATATTCTGAGTTGACGTTACTCTCTCAATCAAGGGACTCTAGGTATCTGTACAGTCAGCATCTGGAGGAGATGTCACAGAAGTGGTAGTGGCAAAGTCGTTAGCAGGGGCGTTTGCAGCAGGGGCGTAAGCAGCAGACCCATCAAAACGCCCAAAAAACTGGTGTAACTGGTTTGCTTTGTCTGCATCACCCTTACGGATCCAGATCCTGGATCAAGATTTCTGGATCAAGATTACACTTTCCATGGGCTTTGAAGGATTACATCGAAACTACTTTACAGATTCTCATCAAATTTGCACCACAGATAGATATTAGGCCATAAAAGACTCCATTAAATTAAGGCGGTGATCTGGATTCGAATCCGGATTCTGGATCAAGATTTCACATTATATTGGCTTTAAAGGATTACGTTAAAACTACACAGATTCTCACCAAATTTGCACCACAGATAGATATTAGGGCATGGAACACCACTGAATTTTGGAGGTGATCCAGATGTGGTTTCTGGCACAGGATTTCACTTCAGGATTAGAATTAGAATATGTTATAATATGTTAGACATTATTATCACTTACTGAGGCGTTGCTGGGCCGGTAGCATAGATTTACATTTACACTACCTGTCTGTCTATACCTGCCCACAGTAACAGGCGGGTATTGGGATACCCGCCCGCTGTGCATAAACTGATGACATCAGAGCGCGTGCAGCCCAAGAACTGTCCGCAGATGAAAAGATGAAAAGGCGAGAAGTGTGTGTTGGTCCTGATATGGATATTCCGGATGATTTTATCATGGATAGTATGACACTGAACAGCAGCCAAAGCAGCCAGCTTGATGAGGATGCCCTGGCGAATTTGGAGAGCAGCGTGGTACCAGTCAACATGACAAAAGTTCAAGTGAGCCAAATTTTATGTACGTATTTGCTGGGTGTCGTGCATTTTGAAATTACATTAAATGTTGTTAATGTGATTCTACGTGTTGTGTATCTCAGTAAGTGAAAATAATGCAAATAACATGCAGTTGTCATGCTGTATGCATTTTCAGAGGCCTGACCTCCATGCCCAGTCGCCCAAAATTACCGATATTCGCCAGAGTTACTGCCCTCCAAAAGCATGTTATTGTACTATTACTCGTGTGAAGCACCTTGAGGCAGTATTGTTGGGATTTGGTGCTATATCCTCCTGACTATCACAACGTGTGTGTGTATATATATATATATATATATATATATATATATATATATATATATATATATATATATATATATATAGATAGATAGATAGATAGATAGATAGATAGATAGATAGATAGATAGATAGATAGATAGATAGATAGATATATCTCAGATAAACTGAACTGCATTAAGCAATGTGTAATCATGAAAATAATTTAATGTCATGTTGATGAAACTCAGCAAAATGAAATGAATTGTTACACAGCTTGAAAATGTTTGAACAGAACTCATTCACATGCTTATTATGTATATATTAAAAATGTGTGCATGCGTGATTTTATTAAGTAAGTTCAATGTAAGTACATAATATAATTGTAAATACATTAAAAATACATGGATGTCACAAGAAAGGGAAAACACTTATTTCCATTGTGGTCATTTAAAAATCAGATGACAAAATAATGAAATGATAGTGAGAATACTACTACTACCACTACTACTACTACTAATAATAATAATAATAGCACACACATCTTCAACCGCTAAGTCCAATTAAGGGTCACGTAATAATAATAATAATAATAATAATAATAATAATAATAATAGTGTGTATATGATAACAAAAACCTTAATAATTTATAAATACATTAAGAAAATAAATTAACATTAAAAAATATTACGTAATTAACAGGAAAAAACAGGTTGAGTTTTTCTAAAAACTGTTGAGGTCTAAGGTTCTAAAAACATTCTGGACTCTCACATCATTCCAACTCATGATAGAAACTTTGCATAATGTATTACCACCCGCAAAAAAAAAAAACCCAAAAATTATAAACACTATTCAATCAAGAGCCTGTGGATCCCCACGGCAACACGGTAGTTATATTAATTAGCTTATTGTTAGGTTTAGTCTCAATGCTGGTAAAAGTCCTCCACAAACAGGCGAGTTTAGGTTATGGCTGCTGGCATTGTTTACTTTAGTGAAGCAACACAAAGCTTGCTCATGGTAGAGGGAGTCCCAAACAGGAAGTACCAAATTTTGAGTCCACAGTGAACCAGCAAATGTCAAATGTCAAACACTTCCTGGATCAACACTTTCTGGATTTACAGACAAGATCTCGTGGAATTTTGTGGGAACTCAGTGGCAAGTTCACACTGTAACAGGAAGTGCCAAATTTTGAGTTCACAGTGAAACAGGAAATGTCAAATTTTGAACACTTCCTTGCATGGGTGGTGGTAGAGCAGAGGCCAGGGTTGCACTGGACTCCCCTGAAATTTGATTGGACACAGATAACTGACATGTCATGGCACCACACGTCTGGTTGAAAAGAGCTGCATTTTGAAATCAGTGACACATATTGACTGCTAGGTTCCTCCTGTACAGTAGTTGGTGCTGCGGACCACAAAGAAATTCTAATCCACCTTAGTAGAAGTGTTTGACTCAGATTTGAACTGAACACATCGTTTGAACCATGGACTAATAATGACACCAAAGTTATATTGGTGAGTAAACAACTGTATTTTATGCCAGAAATGAGGTCCAGGTTGTTAAAAGGGGCAATTCTTCTTTAATTAAAGTTGCATTATACATACATATATATATATATATATATATATATATATATATATATATATATATATATATATATATATATATATATATATATATATGTTTTTCCAGTGATTTTTAAATGAGCAGGCAGCTGTTGATTCATGAGATATAACGTGAAGATGCTCAGGCTGAAAGAAATACAGGTAATTTACTCCTCCTCTGTTTTGTATAAAACCTGTGTAACCTCTTAATTTTGCTTAATTTTCGCAAATTCATGTCCTCAAAAATAAATTCTAATTTCCAAAATTATTGACTTCTTGAACAAAAGATGAACTTTTCTGACGAGGAGAGATGGGCTGCTTGATATTTATGTAGTAAAAGTTTGTCTGACATAGAATTTTCTCACATTTATTCTGCTCTGAAATATGCCTATTTCGCCATGGTTTCACATCTGTAAAAAGGCACATTTTAGCCTAAAAATACAAGACTGGTTACCATGGCAGCCACTCATCAGTTTGGCACCTTAGGAGCTCTCTAAGGCCTATGGTGCTTTGTGGACAACTTTCATCTTCCCAAGGGAAAACTGTAAGAAATGTCTCAGAATATATATATATATATATATATATATATATATATATATATATATATATGAAATAATGATAAATGATGATTCTATTATTCTATTGATCGATTTATTATTATTAAATTATTTACAATTGTGTACTTAGGTTGAACTTACTAAATAAAATCCACATATGCACGTACTCAAGCTTTTAACTAAAGATAATTTATCTACCCCTGCTGGAATGGCGTGTTAGTCCAGAGTCTAATTAGCAATATTCGTTAATATCTGTAGTTTCTCCAAAAATATTTGTCCTATCTTTTGTGTGGGACGCTGAAGAGGAGGTACTGCTGGCCCACCACCACATGGCGTTCTGCCATGCGGGCACCTTTGGCCCAGAAGAGGGCGCACTGGCCTTGTGGCACCACCAGGTGCGCACCGCTAGGCTGTCATCAGCTGCACTTCATCACCTCATCACTGTGTCCATAAAAGCCTGGGAAAGACATCATAACTCTGCCGAGTTATCAGCTTACCACACAGGTAAACAATCTCAGCCGTTTTGTGCCGTTCGCACATTCATTGTAACTGAAGTCTTTGCAGTTGTGACTTATACTTGCAGCTTGTAGCCGAGTTTGTGGAAGTTGGAGGAGTTGGCGTCTCCACTCCTCACTTCTGACTTAATGAGTATAACCTTTGACACTGCACGTCCTCCAGTTTTTCCTCTGCACTCTGGGAGTATCTGGATTTATTCCTCCAAGAGGATAACTGTGAGTTGCTGACTGTTTGATGGGTGTACACACCCCCACCTTAACCTGTTTTTGCTCCTGCCAGCAGTACCAGTCCGACAGCCTCGAGCGGTGGCCACCTGGGGGTACCAGGTCTTGGCAGCTCTGGTGTGTTGCAGGCCTCCGTCTGGCGGTGGAACTTCGTGGGTCTTCTCTGGATAGGCGTCTCCTACTCTCAGGCCTGCCCACGTGTCACCATTATTATTAATTGGACTGAGCATATTTGGAATCTGTTTTGCACATTTTTGCATAATAAATTGTGATTTATTGGAATTCCTATTGACCGCTCATTTACGCCCCCTAATGTGGGTCCGTGCATTCACTTTCACAACAGGATAACTCGGCCACATCATGGACTCCGAGGGGCGTTTCCCACCTAATGATCGATCAATGGAAGTGCAAGGTGCGCAGGATCCACCAGGAGGATCGCTGGGTTAGCTGCAGCACATTCTGTCTAACCTCACTGCTCGGTTGGATTTGTTAACTGAGCAGGACGCTCACCTCAGCTGTAGGATGGAGGCTCTCACCGCGCAGGTAGACACATGTGCGTCAGGCGCAGCTGCAGCCACTCCCCCTCCAGTGGATGTGCCGCCAAACAGAGTTAAACCAGTGGTCGTTCAGGGGTCCCTCCCCCTCGTTGCCCGAAGCTTACATAAGTCCCCCGGAATCATACGGTGGTTGTGTTGAAACGTGCGCGGACTTTCTGATGCAGTGTGCACTCATTTTTTCACAACGTCCCGTTATGTACATGTCAGAGCACAGCTGGGTGGCTTACGTAATTAACTTACTTCGGAGCAGAGCACGCACCTGGGCCACGGCGCTCTGGGAACGAGATTCACGGGTCCTCTCTACTTATACTGAGTTTATAAGGGAGTTTCGACTGGTGTTCGATCATCCCAACAGAGGCGAGGCCGCTTCTAATATACTGCTGTCAATGAGACAGGGACGACGGAGTGTAGCTGATTACGCAATCGACTTCCGCATCGCGGCAGCGAGGTCCGGTTGGAATTCAGTCTCACTCTGTACTGCCTTTGTAAACGGGCTGTATCCGGCCCTAAAGGAGCATCTGGTGGCTAAGGATCAGGCGCGGGATTTAGATGGGCTTATTGATCTGGTTATTCGTTTAGACAATCGGCTTGAGGAATTCAAGCGGGAGCGAGACGAAGGGCGTGGCCGGGTGCGCGCTGTCCCTCTCCCCTCCAGATCTGAATTAGTGCCGTCCTCTCCCCATTCCAAAGCTAGGGCTCTCCACGTTGCACTAGCTCCCCCTGCTGATGAAGCTATGGACACGAGCAGGGCAAAAGTGAAAGTAAAACAAAGGAGGCTGGCACATGGAGAGTGTGTTTACTGTGGCTCGAATGAGCATGCGCAGAATAAGGGCCCCCAGGCAGTTAAACACCAAAGCTCAACCTTAGAGACTGGGCTAAGAGTGAGCCATACAAACCACACGGGTGTCCCATGCAAATGCGCACGACTCCCAGTCACAATCCTCTGTGGGGATTTAACCCTTACCACTCCAGCACTGATTGACACGGGATCGGAAGGGAACCTACTGGATAGTAGGTGGGCTAAGGCTGTAGGGCTCCCTCTGGTGGCCGTTCCTTCACCATTAAAGGTGCGGGCGCTAGATGGCACACTACTACCAGAAATCACACACCAGACACAGCCTTTAACCTTGGTTGTCTCTGGGAACCACAGGGAGGAGATTGTGTTCTTTGTAACACCTTCTACCTCCAGGATTATTTTGGGATTTCCATGGATGGTAAAGCACAATCCCCGGATTGATTGGCCATCTGGGGTTGTGGCTCAATGGAGTGAAACCTTCCACCGGGAGTGTTTAAGATCCTCCGTGCCACCTGGCGATGAAGTTAAAGAGGAGGTTAGAGTCCCACCCAATCTCACGGAGGTGCCGGCTGAGGATCATGACCTTGTTGACGTCTTCAGCAAGGATCTGGCACTCACCCTGCCCCCGCATCGACCGTATGATTGTGCCATTGATTTGTTTCCAGGCGCTGAGAATCCATCCAGCAGACTGTACAACCTCTCACGTCCTGAACGCGAATCAATGGAGACCTACATCCGGGACTCTTTAGCTGCCGGGCTAATCCGAAATTCTTCATCCCCATTAGGTGCAGGTTTCTTTTTTGTGGGCAAGAAGGACCGCGGTCTCCGTCCATGCATTGACTATAGAGGGCTGAATGAGATTACGGTTCACAACCGATACCCATTACCGCTCTCAGATTCAGTGTTCACGCCCCTGCATGGAGCCAAAATATTCATGAAGTTGGATCTTAGGAATGCTTACCACCTAGTTCGGATAAAGAAGGGAGATGAGTGGAAGACGGCATTTAACACCCCCTTAGGGCACTTTGAGTACCTGGTCATGCCGTTCGGCCTCACTAACGCCCCCGCTGCATTCCAGGCTTTGGTTAATGATGTACTGCGGGATTTCCTGCACCGGTTCGTCTGCGTATACCTGGATGATATTCTCATCTTCTCCCAGGACTTTGAGACTCATGTTAAGCATGTCCGCCAGGTCCTTCAGCGGTTATTGGAGAACCGGCTGTTTGTGAAGGCCGAGAAGTGTGAGTTCCATCACACTTCTTTGTCCTTCCTGGGGTTTATTATCTCCTCCAACTCCGTCGCACCCGATCCGGCTAAGGTAGCTGCGGTGAGATACTGGCCCCAACCGGTAAATAGTAGGAAGCTGCAACAGTTCCTAGGGTCCGCAAATTTTTACAGGAGGTTCATTAAGGGCTATAGTCAGGTAGTTAGCCCCCTTACAGCCCTGACCTCCACCAAAGTCCCCTTCACCTGGTCGGATCGGTGCGAAGCTGCGTTTAGGGAGTTGAAACACCAATTTTTGACTGCACCAGTTCTGGTACAGCCCAATCCTAGTCACTAGTTTATCATTGAAGTGGATGCCTCTGACTCAGGGATAGGAGCCGTGTTGTCCCAGAGCAGGGAGTCCGATAGTGTTCTCCACCCTTGTGCTTATTGCTCCCGCAGGTTAACCCCCGCCGAACGGAACTATGACGTTGGCAATCGGGAACTCCTGGCTGTGAAAGAGGCCCTCAAGGAGTGGAGACATCTGTTGGAGGGAGCTGTGGTCATGTTCGTGGTTCTTACCGACCACCGCAACCTGGAATACATCCAGACCGACAAGCGGCTGAATCCCAGGCAGGCCCGGTGGTCACTGTTTTTTGGTCAATTCAACTTTAAGATCACCTATCGCCCCAGGACTAAGAACGTCCGACGCATTGTCCCAGGTGAACAAAGAGGAAACAAAGACCAGGCTGTTGGACCCACCGGACACCATCTTGCCGGAGTCCACTATCGTCGTGGGATGTGGAGGGAGTCGTCAGGGAGGCCCTGACCTGACACCCGGATCCGGGAGGTGGACCACCGAACTGACTGTATGTGCCACCAGATGCTCGGACTGCCGTGTTGGACTTCTGTCATGGTTCCAAGCTCTCCTGCCATCCAGGGGTGCGAAGGACCGTGGCAGTGGTCCGGCAGTGGTTCTGGTGGCCGTCAGTGGAAACGGACACACAGGACTACATCCGGGCATGCACCACCTGCGCCAGGGGCAAGGCAGTACACCAGCCAAAGGGGCTCCTCCAACCATTGCCTGTGCCTCGTTGCCCCTGGTCCCACATAGGACTGGATTTTGTCACGGGCCTCCCTGCGTCCCAGGGGAAGACAGTCATCCTGACCATAGTGGACCCGTTCTCGAAGGCAGCCCACTTCGTGGCCCTCCCAAAGCTCCCGACTGCCCAGGAGACTGCAGACCTTCTGGTCTACCACGTCGTGTGTCTGCATGGTATCCCCACGGACATTATATCTGACCATGGTCCTCAGTTCTCCTCGCAGGTCTGGAGGAGTTTTTGTAAGGAGCTGGGGGCCACGGTGAGCCTGTCATCCGGGTACCACCCACAGACAAACGGTCAAGCAGAGCAGGCTAACCAGAACCTGTAGCAAGCATTACAGTGTGTCACGTCTGCGCACCCGATGGCCTGGAGTCAACACTTGACCTGGATCGAGTACGCACACAACAGTCAAGTATCGTCCTCCACCGGCCTCTCCCCATTCGAGGTCTGCTTGGGGTATCAACCCCCATTGTTTCCAGCCATCAAGGGAGAGGTCGAGGTGCCCTCGGTCCAGGCCCACCTCAGGAGATACCGTCGGGTGTGGAAGAAAGCCCGCTCTGCTCTCGTGAAGGCCCGGACGTGGGCTAAGGACCATGCGGACTGCCGAGCCCCGGCCCCAGTTTACCAGCCCGGGCAGGAGGTTTGGCTCTCCACAAGGAACATCCCTCTGCAAACGGACTCCCCAAAATTGACTGACCGTTTCATCGGACCCTATAAGATCGTCAAAGTGATCAGCCCCGCCGCAGTGAAGCTTCAACTCCTGGCTTCACTGCGGATTCACCCGGTCTTCCATGTTTCCCGCATCAAACCGTATCACACTTCAGCCCTCTGCTCCCCTGAACCGGCGCCACCTCCTGCCCGGATCATCGATGGAGAACCAGCTTGGACAGTGAGGACACTCCTCGATGTTCTTTGCAGGGGTCGGGGGTACCAATATCTGGTAGACTGGGAGGGCTATGGCCCGGAAGAACGCTCCTGGGTGAAGAGGAGCTTCATTCTGGACCCCGCTCTCCTGGCGGATTTCTACCGGAGGCACCCAGACAAGCCGGGGCGGGCACCAGGAGGCACCCGTTGGGGGAGGGGTCCTGTTGTGTGGGCCGCTGAATAGGAAGTACTGCTGGCCCACCACCAGATGGCGTTCTGCCATGCGGGCACCTTTGGCCCAGAAGAGGGCGCACTGGCCTTGTGGCACCACCAGGTGCACACCACTAGGCTGTCATCAGCTGCACTTCATCACCTCATCACTGTGTCCATAAAAGCCTGGGAAAGACATCATAACTCTGCCGAGTTATCAGCTTACCACACAGGTAAACTATCTCAGCAGTTTTGTGCCGGTTCGCACATCATTGTAACTGAAGTCTTTGCAGTTGTGACTTATACTTGCAGCTTGTAGCCGAGTTTGTGGAAGTTGGAGGAGTTGGCGTCTCCACTCCTCACTTCTGACTTACTGAGTATAATCTTTGACACTGCACGTCCTCCAGTTTTTCTGCACTCTGGGAGTATCTGGATTTATTCCTCCAAGAGGATAACTGTGAGTTGCTGACTGTTTGCTGGGTGTACACACCCCCACCTTAACCTGTTTTTGCTTCTGCCAGCAGTACCGGTCCGACAGCCTCGAGCGGTGGCCACCTGGGGGTACCAGGTCTTGGCGGCTCTGGTTTGTTTCAGGCCTCCGGCTGGCGGTGGAACTTCGTGGGTCCCGGCTCTTCTCTGGATAGGCGTCTCCTACCCTCAGGCCTGCCCACATTTATTATTAATTGGACTCAGCATATTTAGAATCTGTTTTGCACATTTTTGCATAATAAATTGTGATTTATTGGAATTCCTATTGACCGCTCACTTACGCCCCCTAACGTGGGTCCGTGCATTCAATTTCACAACACTATCAAGATTCCGTTTTAACCCTAACTTTTATCTTTGACCCAAAATACATAAGCATACCAAACAGCAAATGTCAGTTCGCCCCAGTTTGCCCATGATTGAAGTTATACACGAGGGTTATGACTACAAAACCTTTTTCAAAACTTTCATTTTCCTGATGTTACATTTGATGAACTTTTACCCATAGATCACTTTTTTGAAGTTTATTTCATTTGATCATGAAAAAACCTCCCACACCTAGCACCGCATCACTTTAAAAATACATGAGTTTACACAATACTATTTAAAAATAACGTAACAAGAAAAGAATTAGCACGTATTAAGAAATAACAAGAAAATATATACACATAAATATTTCTAAAATATATTAATAAACAATAATTAAAAGAAATAAAAAAATAAAGGTAAAATAGATAAAATTGCTAAAAGATAAAATATAACAGTATTCAGATGATCATCTCTGACACAACAACAGTCAATACTGGTCGCAAAAATGGTGTTGTAGCCAGGCTTCAGAGAACATTTCGAGACAAGGGATTTGATGAACCTCAATACATCGCCTGCCAACACCACATTCTTGATCTTGTTCTGTGACATGTGTTGAACTTCTTTTTTCCTATATGGTCACAGTCACCTAACATTAACTATGAGTTTATTGATGAGATTTTGGAACAGTATGATGATTTACAAAATGCATACATGGACACAGAAGTGATATCAGAGCATGAGAACCTTGGCTGGAGAGATGATTTTTAATTCCCTTTTGAGCTTTGTGAAGCATACAAGTTTTACAAAACGGAGGAAAAATGGCCTCGCATCAAATGGCACAAGCTGCCAACACTTCACAGTGCCACGTGGAACTCACGAGGAATTTTTGCACTTATTGCATTTTTCCTTCTTCCAAATTGGTGAGAACAGCTGAGGATAACTTGCGATTTCATTGCAACTACATTGTCGCGGGCCTGGTTTTCTAACCAACACTATTAAGAGATGGATTATGAAGACCCGCTGTTAGCAATATCCAAACTTAAGTGTCCCATAGATGTGAAATGCTTCTCTACTCACTGGAAAAAGGAACTATCAGTGCTTGATGTGCCTCGCTCCAACATAGTAGCTGAGACGGCTGTAAAGTTGATGGAGGAGGTTCGTTCTACTTGCAAAACGGATAAATATCTTAACAGCAAATTTATTAACACTAATACACAAATCTGAAACACTATTAAAAATACTACAAATGCTATATGTACTCATTTTCATGTATTCCTTGTGTATTGTATGTAAAAGTGACATGTTATAATAGAGTGTTTGAGCCGCTAGGTGTTTTAATGTGAAATATGAAACTATCTTAGGTGCGGGAGGTTTTTTCAAGGTCTGGCAAAACCAAAGTCATTTTTGTGAGTTTTAGTTAAAAGTTCATCATTTATAACCCCAGGATAATAAATTTGAGATTTCTTTTCCACATTCTGCCGCAAGCAGGTGCTTCTATTTTTTACACAAACAGAGACAGTGGTGGAAGACATCAAACTCACTACACTTTTCACTCATGGTAACGGCAACATGACACTTAACTAAACTGACTAAACCAATTGAACTACAGATACACAATAAATCAATAACACTAACAACACTGTTAAACTAACATGAACTACAATAACATTTTAAACCCCCAAACCCCTAACTCCCATAATGCAGGGCAGCACCATGTCCAATGATTACTGGTTAGCTAAAATCACTAAATCACTCAGCTTTCCGTTTTCGCAGCATTCATCCTTGACCCAAAATACATAAACATACCAAACGGCAAATGTCAGCTCTCCCCAGTTTCTCTCTGATCAATCAATCAATCAATCAATCAATCAATCAATCAATTTTTTTATATAGTGCCAAATCACAACAAACAGTTGCCCCAAGGCGCTTTATATTATAAGGCAAGGCCATACAATAATTATGTAAAACCCCAACGGTCAAAACGACCCCCTGTGAGCAAGCACTTGGCTACAGTGGGAAGGAAAAACTCCCTTTTAACAGGAAGAAACCTCCAGCAGAACCAGGCTCAGGGAGGGGGAGTCTTCTGCTGGGACTGGTTGGGGCTGAGGGAGAGAAACCAGGAAAAAGACATGCTGTGGAGGGGAGCAGAGATCGATCACTAATGATTAAATGCAGAGTGGTGCATACAGAGCAAAAAGAGAAAGAAACAGTGCATCATGGGAACCCCCCAGCAGTCTACGTCTATAGCAGCATAACTAAGGGATGGTTCAGGGTCACCTGATCCAGCCCTAACTATACGCTTTAGCAAAAAGGAAAGTTTTAAGCCTAATCTTAAAAGTAGAGAGGGTGTCTGTCTCCCTGATCTGAATTGGGAGCTGGTTCCACAGGAGAGGAGCCTGAAAGCTGAAGGCTCTGCCTCCCATTCTACTCTTACAAACCCTAGGAACTACAAGTAAGACTGCAGTCTGAGAGCAAAGCGCTCTATTGGGGTGATATGGTACTACGAGCTCCCTAAGATAAGATGGGACCTGATTATTCAAAACCTTATAAGTAAGAAGAAGAATTTTAAATTCTATTCTAGAATTAACAGGAAGCCAATGAAGAGAGGCCAATATGGGTGAGATATGCTCTCTCCTTCTAGTCCCCGTCAGTACTCTAGCTGCAGCATTTTGAATTAACTGAAGGCTTTTTAGGGAACTTTTTGTTATGTGTCGACGCGGATTGAGGAGCGAACCTGCGTCAGACAGGACCCAGCGCTAAAAATAACCAGAAAGCGGTTCCAAACAAAAACTATTTATTATACACCTGTGTTTAAAAGTGTAAAAACATAAAAAACAACGTCCCTCTGGTGGAGTGATCCGCGGCTCGCTCTCCAGCGCCCGCAAGGATTAAAGCCGGCGCTCCTGGATTTCCTACCACCGCCAAACACCCCCCAGGTGGACACGACAAACTGATTCTCTGTGAAGCAAAGAGACGGTGAGGTAAGTCAACAGATACAACTATATCTTCCAATAAACACACGCTGCCAGCAACACACTCAGATCAGTGTCCTTTTTTTTTACTTTATGCAAATGAGCAGCTTCTCACAACAAGTGGAGGATCACTTATCCTTCACGCCACAGCAGTGAGAAGCAAACTGCGCAATTCTCTTTACAATTCCAGTATACTGTGTAACAAACACCAAGTTACTATCACAAGTACCTAAACACTTAATTACCTTCGTGTGTGCTGACAGCATGTGTCCTCACCCCTCCCTGCTTCACAGGCTCGATGTGTCAAACCCAGGCGCGGTCCTCAGCGTCTCACAAACGAACGTCACAAGGTCGAGTTCCCGGCAGTTCTGCTTGAATCACACATGACTTAAATGCAGAACGCCATCCAATTATCTGCTTCAGCTGCAAGTCGTCCAGGTTGCACGTGAGCACCAAGCACAGGTGCTTTCCATGATGTTGATGAGGGTGAAGACTCTTCAGCCAGCACATTCTTCACAGACAAATCAGCCCTCATGCCACCTGGAGAGCAAAGAAAAGAAAAGAACACCAAAACATCCAGCCACGCCCCCCCCAACACACAACACTTTTAGGACAACCTGATAATAATGAATTACAATAGTCCAGCCTAGAGGAATAATAGCATGAATTAGTTTTTCAGCATCACTCTGAGACAAGACCTTTCTGATTTAGAGATATTGCGTAAATGCAAAAAAAGCAGTCCTACATATTTGTTTAATATGCGCTTTGAATGACATATCCTGATCAAAAATGACTCCAAGATTTCTCACAGTATTACTAGAGGTCAGGGTAATGCCATCCACAGTAAGGATCTGGTTAGACACCATGTTTCTAAGATTTGTGGGGCCAAGTACAATAACTTCAGTTTTATCTGAGTTTAAAAGCAGGAAATTAGAGGTCATCCATGTCTTTATGTCTGTAAGACAATCCTGCAGTTTAGCTAATTGGTGTGTGTCCTCTGGCTTCATGGATAGATAAAGCTGGGTATCATCTGCGTAACAATGAAAATTTAAGCAATACCGTCTAATAATACTGCCTAAGGGAAGCATGTATAAAGTGAATAAAACTGGTCCTAGCACAGAACCTTGTGGAACTCCATAATTAACTTTAGTCTGTGAAGAAGATTCCCCATTTACATGAACAAACTGTAATCTATTAGACAAATATGATTCAAACCACCGCAGCGCAGTGCCGTTAATACCTATGGCATGCTCTAATCTCTGTAATAAAATTTTATGGTCAACAGTATCAAAAGCAGCACTGAGGTCTAACAGAACAAGCACAGAGATGAGTCCACTGTCCGAGGCCATAAGAAGATCATTTGTAACCTTCACTAATGCTGTTTCTGTACTATGATGAATTCTAAAACCTGACTGAAACTCTTCAAATAGACCATTCCTCTGCAGATGATCAGTTAGCTGTTTTACAACTACCCTTTCAAGAATTTTTTGAGAGAAAAGGAAGGTTGGAGATTGGCCTATAATTAGCTAAGATAGCTGGGTCAAGTGATGGCTTTTTAAGTAATGGTTTAATTACTGCCACCTTAAAGCCTGTGGTACATAGCCAACTAAAAAGATAGATTGATCATATTTAGATCGAAGCATTAATAATGGTAGGGCTTCCTTGAGCAGCCTGGTAGGAATGGGGTCTAATAAACATGTTGATGGTTTGGATGAAGTAACTAATGAAAATAACTCAGACAGAACAATCGGAGAGAAAGAGTCTAACCACATACCGGCATCACTGAAAGCAGCCAAAGATAACGATACGTCTTTGGGATGGTTATGAGTAATTTTTTCTCTAATAGTTAAAATTTTGTTAGCAAAGAAAGTCATGAAGTCATTACTAGTTAAAGTTAATGGAATACTCAGCTCAATAGAGCTCTGACTCTTTGTCAGCCTGGCTACAGTGCTGAAAGAAACCTGGGGTTGTCTTATTTTCTTCAATTAGTGATGAGTAGAAAGATGTCCTAGCTTTACGGAGGGCTTTTTATAGAGCAACCGACTCTTTTTCCAGGCTAAGTGAAGATCTTCTAATTAGTGAGACGCCATTTCCTCTCCAACTTACGGGTTATCTGCTTTAAGCTATGAGTTTGTGAGTTATACCACGGAGTCAGACACTTCTGATTTAAAGCTCTCTTTTTCAGAGGAGCTACAGCATCCAAAGTTGTCTTCAATGAGGATGTAAAACTATTGACGAGATACTCTATCTCCCTTACAGAGTTTAGGTAGCTACTCTGCACTGTGTTGGTATATGGCATTAGAGAACATAAAGAAGGAATCATATCCTTAACCTAGTTACAGCGCTTTCTGAAGACTTCTAGTGTAATGAAACTTATTCCCCACTGCTGGGTAGTCCATCAGAGTAAATGTAAATGTTATTAAGAATGATCAGACAGAAGGGAGTTTTCAGGAATACTGTTAAGTCTTCTATTTCCATACCATAAGTCAGAACAAGATCTAAGATATGATTAAAGTGGTGGGTGGACTCATTTACTTTTTGAGCAAAGCCAATTGAGTCTAATAATAGATTAAATGCAGTGTTGAGGCTGTCATTCTCAGCATCTGTGTGGATGTTAAAATCGCCCACTATAATTATCTTATCTGAGCTAAGCACTAAGTCAGACAAAAGGTCTGAAAATTCACAGAGAAACTCACAGTAACGACCAGGTGGACGATAGATAATAACAAATAAAACTGGTTGTTGGGACTTCCGATTTGGATGGACAAGACTAAGACTAAGCTCTGTCTGGGTTTTTGATTAATTAATAAGCTGGAATGGAAGATTGCTGCTAATCCTCCGCCCCGGCCCGTGCTACGAGCATTCTGACAGTTAGTGTGACTCGGGGGTGTTGACTCATTTAAACTAACATATTCATCCTGCTGTAACCAGGTTTCTGTTAGGCAGAATAAATCAATATGTTGATCAATTATTATATCATTACCAACAGGGACTTAGAAGAGAGAGACCTAATGTTTAATAGACCACATTTAACTGTTTTAGTCTGTGGTGCAGTTGAAGGTGCTATATTATTTTTTCTTTTTGAATTTTTATGCTTAAATAGATTTTTGCTGGTTATTGGTGGTCTGGGAGCAGGTGATCAAAGCAATACACACGCATGCACACGCACACGCACACGCACACACACACACACACAACCACACACACACACACACACACACACACACACACACACACACACACACACACACACACAGGGGCCACTTGGCTATTATAATATAGATGCTATTTGTGAGCAAATGAAAACAAATGTGTTTTACGACTGACCTTATAAGATGAGGAAAAAATTAAGTTTCTCATATCCACTGGCAGACTGTTTTACAAAGTAGAAGCAGGATAAGCAAATGTTCTACAGCTTGCTGACTTTTTCTTAAACTTTTGAACCCAGAATACTCTTGCATCTTCTGATCACAGAGTACAAGGAGGTATATAATGCACGATAAGTTCCACAAGCATTATAAGTCAGCAGCAGAAACATAAAAACAGCTCTCAGGAAGCCAACATAGGGAGGCCATGGGTTCAAAACTAGCAACATTGCAATGTAATGCAACAACACAGCACATGGTAACATCAGTATAAGTGGCAAGTACATCAATTGTACATGCTTGTGTTATAAAATAGAAGATAAGTCTAACCTTAGGTGAATTTTAACAGAAAACCTACAAGGAGAATGCACGAACAGAAAATGTCACAACCCAATAACAAACAGAAACTCTAAAACTGTTCTGCCCAATAATCACCACAACATCAAGAACCATTTTAACACGGTTAATCAAACACCTCCTAGACTACCTCATGCTCCGGGACAGATTTGACTCCACGTATACAGGATCTTGCAAACAAGGATCTCAGTGTTCCCGGACATCCACTGGTTGGTACTGTGATAACTGGACAAATGTGGCACAACTGACATCCAGGCAAAATGCACTTTGTGAATCACTTGTCAGCTTCGGTGAAAAGGTGATGCATTCCAGCACAGTGATCACAGCAGCGGGATTATTCCCACCAGTTTAGTTAACAATTAGGACAAAACAACACATGGATTTCCTTCAATCATCAACTTTAGTGTTTTCATTGAAACCAAAATTTAATGATAACAATAAATTTCCACACACAGCTTTCAATAGGACACTTTAACCTCTTTGTACCTTTATCCATGATGGTCTGTGGTAGGTTGAATTGATTAAAAAGTTCTACCAGTGTAGACTAATTAGGTAGTGGTGCATGAATTCTAAATTAATTTAAGTATCCCCTCCGGTATAACGTGTATCTTCGCATGCTTTAAATTATAGCCCCGTTGTGGCACACTGAAGAGGCGGTACCTACATATGGTACTGGCCAATAGGAGGTGGGCAAGTAGACATAAATAGGCGATGTCCATGTGCGTGCATCCGCGTGTAGCTTAACAGTGCAGCCTGTCCACAGAGGGGTGGATATCAAGAACTATGAAGTGCTGCATTTCCACTATCTCCTCTCTCATTCGTTCAGTTCTGCTGACACGTGGGAAACATTCAGTGTGCCATGTGTCGCTGGCGCAAGACTGGCTCACAGTCCAGAGGTTAAACAGAGGGTATTTACTCATGCAGATAATTCAATTGCACATTCTGGAATGAAAGAAAACTGCCATCCTTGCTCTGACAATCATCCTTAATGATTGCCAGAGCACCGTTCAGTTAGTTTAGGGGTATTTAAAATTCCCCTAAACGAACTGAAATGAAATAAATTACCTTTATCTTATCTCAAACCTAAAATGAATATAATATTATAAATAATGACTGGATTGGTCAATCCAAATGACAGGACCCATTGAATGGAATATGAATATAATCTGATGTCACGCTGCACCAGTTGGTTTGTGTTAAACATGAGCAAAATCTTAGCACTTCCCCCTTTCAGATGCAGAACTTGCCCCCTGCATCATCCTCTTTGAGGTACAGCACCATCATACTCTATATTTCTGGGGAGAGCCCCTTGAATTGCTTGAATGAAATAATTGCCTCTGCCAACGCAATTATTTCACCCCTGGTTGTTTGTTTGTGAACAGCCTATAGCCCACAATTTTTAATATATTGTTATGAAATAGAAGGAGAGAGCATATCTCACCCATATTGGCCTCTCTTCACTGGCTTCCTGTTAATTCTAGAATAGAATTTAAAATTCTTCTTCTTACTTATAAGGTTTTGAATAATCAGGTCCCATCTTATCTTAGGGACCTCGTAGTACCATATCACCCCAATAGAGCGCTTCGCTCTCAGACTGCAGGCTTACTTGTAGTTCCTAGGGTTTGTAAGAGTAGAATGGGAGGCAGAGCCTTCAGCTTTCAGGCTCCTCTCCTGTGGAACCAGCTCCCAATTCAGATCAGGGAGACAGACACCCTCTCTACTTTTAAGATTAGGCTTAAAACTTTCCTTTTTGCTAAAGCTTATAGTTAGGGCTGGATCAGGTGACCCTGAACCATCCCTTAGTTATGCTGCTATAGACGTAGACTGCTGGGGGGTTCCCATGATGCACTGTTTCTTTCTCTTTTTGCTCTGTATGCACCACTCTGCATTTAATCATTAGTGATCGATCTCTGCTCCCCTCCACAGCATGTCTTTTTCCTGGTTCTCTCCCTCAGCCCCAACCAGTCCCAGCAGAAGACTGCCCCTCCCTGAGCCTGGTTCTGCTGGAGGTTTCTTCCTGTTAAAAGGGAGTTTTTCCTTCCCACTGTAGCCAAGTGCTTGCTCACAGGGGGTCGTTTTGACCGTTGGGGTTTTACATAATTATTGTATGGCCTTGCCTTACAATATAAAGCGCCTTGGGGCAACTGTTTGTTGTGATTTGGCGCTATATAAAAAAAAATTGATTGATTGATTGATAGTTATTGAAAATTCACATCTGATAGGCAAGAAATTATTCCATTTTCAATGTCATAGGTCGAAAGGTCAATATCAGGAAAAATCTGGGAAATTTGGAAAATTCCTACCTTTAACTGAATGAATATTAAAAACTTCATAACTCTGTAAAAAAAGCACAAATCTCTTTCACATTTGAGAGCATTATTTTGGATGGTATTCTTTGCTGACAGTTTGATCTGGATCTGATCCAAATTACAGCTTTTGTGACCATTTAAATGTATAATTGAAAACCTCATTTAATGTATATATTAATATTATAGCTTAATCAAACATGCCCCAATCAGTCTCATGTTTGAAACTGAGGTGCAGACTGGCACTCACTATCACCTGACAACGTTTGATTTGGATCTGATCCGGATTGTGGATTTTGTGGACATTTGAATCTAATATTGAAAAGCCCACTTGGGTACATTTTGCATTTTATCTCAATCAAAAGTGCCTCAATCACTCTCATTTTTCTGTTATGGATTTACATACACCAACATTGGATGGAGGTTCCAATTTTATGCCTGTTTGTCTGTCTTCCAGTTATCAGTCAGAAACCAAGTGCCAAAAATCAATGATAAATTGTGCATAGTAGAGATAAGCAAAGTTCTGTGAAAACGATCTGAAAAAGAATTCAGAAACTGAAAACGCTGAAATAAACCTGACTACACCACAAACAAACTTCAGTTCATGTGCATGAACTAAATACACACTCCTGACATTTGATCACATTTAATTTAGCTCATGAAAAGCCACTTCTAACAGGACTTTGACCTTGAAATTTTTTTTCAAGGTAAAACTTTGTGGAATTGTAAACTAGTGTATGAAACAAAGTCACACTGCCTAAATTGCTACATGTGAAACATGATTCATTTTCTACTAGTTGATAACAGTGATAAATGCTGGGCCCATATAAATCACAGTATATAATAACATACAGTGCATTCAGAAAGTATTCACAGCGCTTCATTTTTTCTACATTTTGCAATGTTACAGCCCTATTCCAAAATGCCTGAATTCAATTTGTTCCCCAAAATTCTACACACAATACCTCATAATGACAATGTGAAAAGGGTTTTTTGTTGTTGTTTTGTTTTTTTTTAGATTTTTGCAAATTTATATATAAAAAAGAAATCACATGTACATAAGTATTCACAGCCTTTGCCATGAAGCTCAAAATTGAACTCAGGTGCATCCTGTTTCGTTTCCACTGATCATGCTTGAGATGTTTTTACATCTTAATTGGAATCCACCTGGGGTAAATTCAGTTGATTGGACATGATTTGGAAAGGCACACACCTGTCTACATATAAAGTCCTACAGTTGACAGTGCACATTAGAGCACAAACCAAGCAAAGTCAAAGGAATTGTCTGTAGACTTCAGAGACAGGATTGTCTCGAGACACAAATCTGGGGAAGGGTACAGAAACATTTCTGATACTTTGAAGGTCCCAATGAGCACAGTGGCCTCCATCATGCATAAATGGAAGAAGTTCGAATCCACCAGGACTAAACTGAGAAACTGGGGGAGAAGGACCTTAGTCAGGGAGGTGACCAAGAACTCGATGGTTACTCTGTCGGAGCTCCAGCATTCCTCTGTGGAGAAAGGAGAACCTTCCAAAAGGACAACCATCTCTGCAGCAATCCACCAATCAGGCCTGTATGGTAGAGTGGCCAGATGGAAGTCATTCCTTCGTAAAAGGTGCCTGAAGGACTCTCAGACCATGAGAAACAAAATTCCCTGGTCTAATGACACAAAGATTGAACACTTTGGCATGAATGCCAAGTGTCATGTTTGGAGGAAACCAGGCACCATCCGTACAGTGAAGCATGGTGGTCGCAGTATCATGCTGTGGGGATGTTTTTCAGTGGCAGGAACAGGGAGACAATGTACAGAGTCGCCCTGGATGAAAACCTGTTCCAGAGTGCACTTGAACTTAGATTGGGGGGGATGGTTCATCTTTCAGCAGGACAATGACCCTAAGGTATCAAAGGAGAGGCTTCAGGTCAACTCTGTGAATGTCCTTGAGTGGCCCAGCCAGAGCCCAGACCTGAAGCCGATTGAATATCTCTGGAGAGATCTGAAAATGGCTGTGCACTGACACTCCCCATATATCCAGATGGAGCTTGAGAGGTGTGGCAAAGAGGAGTGGGCAAAACTGCCCAAAGATAGGTGCACCAAGCTTCTGCCATCATATTCAAGAAGACTTGAGGTTGTAATTGCTGCCAAAGGTGCATCAACAAAGTATTGAACAAAGGGTGTCAATACTTTTGTGACTACATGAAAAAAGTCATGTTGTCATTATGGGGTGTCCCACTTTATAAGCTCCCACAGAGTAGATGCAGTTGAATTGATGACTCTGGTCTTCCTCGGCCTCACACTGTTGTCCCCAAGTTGGCTCCACTGGTCACCTCTACCTCTGATCTCCAGAATCTTGACTGCCTGTCTCCTCTCAGACTGGTCAGAGCTGCAGAGCATGGTCTGGAGCACAGCCTCACTGTGGGCATACCAGGCTGACCTCCTCACAGTGAGCATGACAAGGCCCATCACGTCCTTCCTCTGACTTCTGAGCTGGCGTAGCTGGTACAGCAGATGGTTGGGTCCTTCAATCCAGCTGGAGTTGATCTTGGTGTTAAACCAGCTGAGTATGTAGACTCATATAATGAACTCCACTATCTTCTCCAGTGTCTTCAAGTTAACACCTTTGAGTCCATGCTTGGACTCAAAGATTTAACTTGCTCCAGCATAGACACTGAGTATAAGGCACATCCAATTTTATGTATGAATGACATGTAATCAGCAGATAGTTGAGAACTTGACCATAGTATGATAGGAATAGCACTTTCTTGTATTACCAATCTAGGATTATCACACAAACAGGCCTCTGAGTATCACTACACCAATTAAGGAGCCAACCAACAAACCAGGTACTCAAGTTTTTTCTGATAAACAAATTCTACCTAGAACAGGTAATCTGTGTTCTATAGCTGTATCACTGTATCACACTACATTTGCCCAAGGCAAATTTTAAGAGTTTTTGGTTCAATGTTACTGTTCTAAATATTGGTAGGAAAGCTTTGAATATACACATAACATGATTTTTATTATTTATAGACCAAAAATACATCTTATAATTGTGCATATGCACATGACTTTGCATCCTCATAACTTTTTTCCAACATTATCTTTATTTATGTTTAACAACAACAGCAAACACTTAGCAAACCACGTATATACAGCCACACAATTAAAAATGTGGTCCTTGTATACACATTGCAGATTTCACAGTCACTCATCGGAATCAAAATCAGACATTTTAGCAGCAGCTTTAACACTCACTCATAGAACAGCCTCCCACCCCACCACCTCCCACAATAATTAAGTTGAGGTTTATACTTATTATATTCCAGTCTTTCTATATTCCAAATGTTTAAGAATTATAAATGGAAGGAGAAAGAGAAAGAAAGGAAAAAAATAATTGACAATTTCTGGAACTGCAGAGGGCCACTTATGTATCCCCAGATGTTTCCATCAAAATTGTTTGATCTGTCCTCTCTAGATAATTTAAAAGAGGACCCCAGATGTCCTCAAAGAGGAACTGTTTACCCTTGAGAGAATAAGTGATTTTTTTCTAAGGGCAGAGTTATAGATAATTCTGAAATCCATTTACCTGCACTCGGCCCAATCACATTTTTCCATGACAATACAATCACTCTTTTAGCTCGTAAAAAGTGTGTATCTAAAAAAATTTGTTGTCCCCTTGTGATAAGATCACAAGGGGACAACAACTTTGATTGGCTCTAAACACAGAATTTTGGATCTAAAGGAATTTGAATGGGTATTATCTCCTGAATCCACTATCTCACCGCTTCCCAGAACTTCTTTATTCCATAACACTGCCATATACAGTGAAAAGGTGTACCTTTGTCTTTTCCACATTTAATACATGTATCAGGTATAGCACTGATGTATTTATTGTTTTTCTGGAGTGATATACGCATAAGCTAATTATACTGTAGCAGTTTAAGATGTGTTGATTGTGATTGTGCTTTTGCACAAGCCCTCTCCCAGTCTTCTGTGTTAATTTCCTCATGTAAATCTTCTCTCCATGACTCCAGCTTCTTTAAAGACGACTCAGAAGACTCAGGGGTATCATTCACACCTGTCTGACAGTGTGTCTCTCCCGACAGAATTTTTTAGGGTTCCCCAATTCTTTTTTTTTCTTTTTGCAGTTTTTCGGCCAGTTCCTGCTTCTTTCGCCCAACTTCATGTTACGTGTGAAGGGGCCATAAAAGATGAACTGGTTTTACTGTTATAACTGAGATTTTTTTGCAAGCAAACACTGCAGCAAAGACAGTCAAAAAGTTTTTATGGGCTAAAATATCAAAAAGTAGTGTTAATATGTAACTTTTAAATGTCCTTTTTCACAAGTGTACCCATGATTAATTTGTGTTTGACCTTTTGTAGAGAGTCAACATCATTATTATCCAAAGTTCATTATGATCAGAGTGACTTACATGTGTGTTTGAGGGACTTAATTTGGATATTGGTGCGTAGCAGTTGGCGGGGTTTGGGTGGCTTGGATATAGGTATTAAAAACTATGAGTGGCATATAGCCTCAATAACCATAGCAATGTCAGTATTCCTAAAGTCAAGCTATCAATATCTGCTAATCTGTATTATAATAGCCAAGTGGCCTCTGTGTGTGTGTGTGTGTGTGTGTGTGTGTGTGTGTGTGTGTGTGTGTGTGTGTGTGTGTGTGTGTGTGTGTGTGTGTGTGTGTGTGTGTGTGTGTGTGTGTGTGTGTGTGTGTGTGTGTGGGTATGGCTTTGATCATGGAGAAACCGGGGAGAGCTGACATTTGCTGTTTGGGATGATTATGTATTTTGGGTCAAGGATGAACACTGTGAAAATGGAAAGTTGATCAAACAAATATTTTTTGAGCAATTAGTGATTTTAGCTAACCAGTAAACAGTGGACGTTGTGCTGCAATACATCATGGGAGTTCGGGGTTTTGAGGTTTTGGCATTATTCATTGATTGTGTTTTTGTATTTTAATTGGTTTAGTCAGTTTAGTTGTATGTTGCTTTTACTATGACTGACTCAAGTGTCATGTTGGTACCATGAGAGAAATGTGTATTGCTTTTAATGTCTGGTGTTTTTAATGTCCACCATCATCTCTGTTTGTCAAATTAAAAGTACCTGCTTCCAGCAGATTGCAGAAAAGACAAAAAGCTGTGCATGCATGTGTGAAATTTGATCACACACAATCTGTGGAGAGCTGACATTTGCCGTTTGGTGTGCTTATGTATTTTGGGTCAAGGATGATCGGTGCCAAAACCGAACGTTGACAGGATTAATATTTTTAGAGAAGTTACATATATTAGCTAACAACACTGAACAATGGACAGTGATGTTTACGCCAATCCAGCAGTGAGCAGTAAATCATTTGTTATTAAAAGTGTTAGTGTGTGTGTTCATGTGTGATTTTATGTAGTGCGTTCAATGTAAGTGCATAACATAATTGTAAATGGATGACACAAGGAAGTGAAAACACTTATTTCCACTGTGGTCCATTTAAAAATCAAATACTGTAATAAAATAGAAGTCAAAATCAAATAAAATAATAATAGGGTGTATGATAACAAGAACCTAAACAATTCAGAAATACATCAAGACAGCAAATTAACATAAAAAATTACATAATTAACAGGAAATAAAAGGTTTAAGTTCTTCCTCAAAAAACTATTTAGGTCGAAGTTCTAAGGTTCTAAAAACATTCTGGACTCACATGCTATTCATTACAGAAACATTATAGAAACTTTGCACAGTTTATTACCACCCTTGAAAAATGTTAGCTACCTATTTTAGAAATACTACCCAATCTAGAGCTCGTGGATCCCCATGGGCAACACACTAGTTAGTGCTAATGGTGCTAACATACAAATAAAATGAAAAAAATTCACTCAAAGGAAATCCTGGAGTATGAACTTTGTACATGTACACACTACATGTACACGCTCAGAAAATATAAACATGGTTGAGTCCACAACAATTAGTGGCCTCTGCTAGTGGGTAGCCCACTGGAACCAACACACGGGCTCTCACTTAAATTGATAAAGTCCCTAATTATTCATAACTGCATTGCTTAAAATAGCTTGAAATGATGAGTTATATGAAAATTCACCCTCGCCCAGTTGTTATGAACGAGGGAACTAGCTATAGAGACCAGAGGTTGTCTTTTGTACCAGGTTGCAAAAATGTTTATTTCTGCTGTAATGTTGGACATTTTAACATGGGCTCCTACAGGGAGTGACTCGCTTTTGTAGCTGGCCTCGTGCATGTGGCCGTTTGAGGATGTGCAGATTTTGGCACTTTCGTGTTGGTTTCATTTTTCAACACTGGAGGTTGCCGCTTGGTCGTGAGTTCTGTGGAGGAGGTCCCTGGGGCTGAGTCACAGGCTTTCTACATTACTTTCCTGCTTTCAGCATAATGATCATTATCAATTATAGTCACATGTCAGTGTGGTGCTGCAAAAATAATCTGCCACTGATGTTTGTATTACATATTTAGCACATAATGATAACAGTCATAAACTGTTCCAGATTTATTTCATTTATTTTAGAAAATGTTAGTTTATAGCACAACAAAGTTAAAAGATGGGTAATAAAATCTGAACTTTGACAAAGTCCAAATCTTCACCTTAAAATCTTTGATCTCACCACACACACATTAATTACAAGAACCAGAGTTTTGCAGCTACATTTGACAGGTGGTTTTACTTTTTTTTTGCTTTCAGAGATGAGAAAAAAAAAAGCCTTCTTTCAAGTATGGCAAAAAGAGGTGATGAAATGTCGTGCAAAACCACAGATCCTTCAAATACTTCACACTTCATAACATAAGGATAATTTTTTCTGGTTGTTTAACTTGAGACAAATTAGGAAAACAGTATTGACACAAGTCTCAGCATGTTTGACTTAGAATTCTAAATACACACACACTCCCTCTTCGTCTATGTCTACTCCAGCTGCTCCTTCAGCTATTGGTGCTTCTTTGTTTTCTTGTGCTCCTTCTTTCTGATGTTGTTGTCAGCGAGTATCGATCTCAGCTTTCACTTATCAAACATCAGTATGTCTGTTTGGTTGGCCAGCAGTTGCTTGTCTGTCTGGACCATACAGGGGCTTGCAAAAGTATTCAGCTCCTTGGTATTTCACAAATTTGTTTATGCCATTTCAAATACAAAAAGCAAATCCGGCTTCTCAGTGTAAAAAAATTTTAAAATGATCATCCTCAAAAGTCAAATTCAAAGCAAATCTCTACAACTTGATATTAATGAATTAAAAATATAAAAGCCAAGATGAGGGGTTGTATAAGTAATTGAACACTTTGGTATAATACCTGTAAATAATCAGTTTTACTGCCAATTTTCTTCAGACAAGTCAGGGGATGGATACATGAACATTTTCAAGTCACTGAACGTGTCTTGAACTTTATTTACATCAGTTACAAAGAAATATGAGTATGATACTCTGTGGTAAATCTGTGTGAAGTGTGGAGTGACTGTGCAAGAAGGAGAAGAGTGAGGAAAGCCACCAAGACACCTAGAAGAAGTTACAGGCTTCTCTGGCTGTGATTGAAGAAATTATACATTGCGCATGTTTTGCATTTTGTATCTCCAGTTATATAGCTTCATGACGAAGTGGTACCGAGGAGGATTTTCTTAAAAAGAAGACCTGAAAGTTCAGCTACAATTTGCCAGATGGTGCATCTGAGATGCAAGCTTGGATTTGATGTTTTGGTGAAACAAAATCCCAGCTGAGTATCTGATGACTGGTAGAGTGAGTATGTATTGATGATGTTATTACAACCACTGAGTTGGCTTCTCAGCACTTGTCTTACCTTCTGGAGGTATTTGGTTGTAGCTGACCTTCTTGCATCTTCATCATGGTTCCCATTGGCTTGTGAGATTCCCAGTAGCTGTCCTGTATTCATGTACAGGAGGTGGCTGATGGTTACTCCACTCAAATTGATATCTCTCACCATTGAAAATATGATCCTGTAACATCAGGTTTATATTTTAAAACTCCTTTTCACACTTCTGCAGATTTTTGTGATGGCAGTTCTTCTGTACTTTAGGACAAGAATCCAAAAACATAGATTACAAAAGCTTCTGTTGCGTTGCAAAAATGCTCATTCTAGACCAGTAGGTGACAGTATGAGCCTTGATGAAACTTCAGCTCTTTGGAACAGACTTCATTCCAAAATCCATTCGGATGCTCCCTTGTTTTCACTCGGGGTCACCACAGCAGACGCATGGTGGAGTTGCGTCTTGATTTCTTGCAACTCCATGTTACATAGAGTGGCTTTGCTTTTTTCATGATTTATTTTTTTTTTTTTTTTAAATCTGTTGGCAAATTGGAACACATGACATCCTTTCACCTGTAGGTCCAGGGACTTTTTATTTATTTATTTATTTGCCTTTCTTAAACAAAACCATACCTACAATTAATACCAATTATAGTATGGACTAGTTGTATTTTTTCAACTTTATAAAAAAAAAAACTCAGAGACTCAGCATACCACCAGATGGAGCTCACGCACCACCAATGATACACACCACAGTTTGAGAACTATGGAATTAGACCATCTCATTTCAGATCACTTGGTTTGATCTCTATGGTCTCAGATCTTCGTAGAATGCAGCCTCCAAAGGATGTGACCCTTGAATTGAGACACAGCCAAATATTCAGGACTTTCAAAGACTTTCTGGACTCAGTCATAAAAAGTGTATATTTACGTGGTGGAAGTGTTGATTTGCTTATCTTGGCAGTGGCATTCATGTATTATGCCTCTGAGATTAAATGACACCTGCAAAGATCTTAAGGAGTCAAGGAGCTTAAGGTTTTTAATAATTCTGATATTGTTGCTGAAGGTCCATATCTTTTGGGTCTTGATACTTTCTGTCTCACTGTATGGTTGTGAGACTTGGACTCTAACAAGTGACCAAAGGTGACAACCAGATGTCTTTGGTTATAGGTCTCTTAGGACAATCTTTCAATACCGGTGGAATGACTTTTTGTAAAACAAAAGGTTGCTTCAGGAAAGTTGAATGGGGAGGATCACTTACATTGTGAGGGTGTGTCTGCTATCATACTATAGTCTGTGTCATCACACACATGACACACAACATCCATATTTCACTTGGGTGCCGTAGGGTTGTGATGGTCCAGTGGTTAAAGCGTTGGGCTTGAGATCAGAGGATCCTTGGTTTAAATCCCAGAAAATCACTAAGGGGCCTTAAGGTCCTTAATCCCCTAGTTGATCTCAGTGTGTAGTGAGCACCTTGTATGGCAGCACCCTCACATCGGGGTGAATGTGAGGCATTAGTGTGTAAAGCGCCTTTCCATCTGCTGATGCAGACAAAAAGATCAATGAAGTCCATTTACCACCACGGACTGGCTGTCTGCCTGGGTGGTTCCCATCCAGAACCCAGTTCCATGGATGTTGGATGTGGCACATACAGCCAAACTTCACTTGATTTGATTGTTACATCTCACCTGCAGTATCTTCGCGGCCCACCAGGGGCCATGGCCCACACTTGGGAATCACTGCTCTTACATAATTACCGACACCTGTTTAACATCACCTGGAGATTCCAATGTGTCTCATTATCACCTACCCAAAAACACAACTGTGCCAACTTTTCAAAAAGACACTCTTGGAACAGGGGGCTGTGTTTGCTGTAGCAGCACTCAGTATGTGCACGGTGTGTGTACACAGGCAGTACACAACGGAACACTGACCTGATGTTAATCACCCAGACACCCCCTGTCAGGTCCTCACTTTACCCCAGACTGCCCTTTTATTGTCCTGTGAGCTACACTGGACATCAGTGTTACTAAACAATAAATTATATAAATCCAAACCATGTGCGCGCACGTTGCAGGCTCCAGAGCTGCCAGCCTGAAAGTAATTACAACACAGTCCGCTTCAGTGTTATCAGCGCATCATTTCTGTGGTTGCTCAAACGTGACGGAGACCTTGAGGTGCAGCTCATGTGAGTGTGACCGTGGTGTGGGCTGTTTGTGTGTTTATTCTCTTCATCAAGTCTGGATAACTGCTGGTGTCACTGCGAAGAAACGTAATGAGCAGCACGACACACGATTGTGTTATTGATTTCACATGACCCCCACAAACATTCAGTCAACAACAATCCTATGTGTGGCTACAAATGAGAGCTGGAAATCAAAGGAACTGACAACCTCATTTCAAAATGCATGCAACTTTAAATTTCACTATATATTCAGGTACATAAGCATTTTCACAGCAACACAATTTACTTCACGTCGAGCAATGATTTTGAACTGAAGAGGAAAAAATGTGATTGAAGTGTTGATTTTTAGCTTTAATTCAATGGTTTAAAACTATGATGGAAAGCATTTTATACACATCCTCTCTGATCTCCTCAAATTAAAACAATTATAATTTGAAGGATTATTGTTGATACTTGGAAGCAAATCCTTTGTGGTGACTGCCTGATGTAGGGTTTTCATGATACTAGAATTTCAAACTCAATATTATACCAATGAAAATACTCTATGTAATTTTCCATACCATGTAGGCAAATTATGAAAAAAAAGAAGAAAAAAAATTGACATTTTAAAAATATAGTTTGTACAATACTAACAGCAACATCAATAACAACACTATTTTTGGTTGTGTTATGTAATTCCAAACAAAAATGCAGCAACATATTTTTTGCAATAAACAGTGAGGAAAATAAGTATTTGAACACCCTGCAATGTTGCAAGTTCTCCCACTTAGAAATCATGGAGGGGTCTGAAATTTTCATGTTAGGTGTATGTGTTGGGAAGGTGTCGTAGCACAGACCCACAACAGGGGGCGCAAATGAACGGACAATGAGTAAGCCAAAAGGTAACAATTTAATGTTGTGATAATACACAACGAAATGTACAGTAATTTGCACAGTCAATAAACACCAGGTGACGTGTGGGCAGGCTCGAAGATAGAAGACCCCTGACGAGAGAGAAGCCGTGTCCCACACGGCTTCCACCACCAACGGTCTGAAGAACACCGGAGCCGCCAAGTCCCGAGTCCCCAGGTGGCCTCTGTCTTCAGCTGTCGACCCTGGTACTGCTGGCAGAAAGCAGAGATATGATGTGTGAGTGTGAGTCCGCACACTCAGTAATTCACAGTCCAAACACAGTTAGGAGGGAGCACCTCCACCTCCAATCATACACACTCGTGCAGCTCCTGGTTAACCACTTATCTGAGTTGGGGTGTGAGGCGAAGCCGTCGCTGTCACACCAAACGCCAAATCCTCCAGATAAGGAAACACTCCAGGAAAACGGCTGCAATAGAAGTTCAGGTTAAACACACACAGTGTCAGGCAGCAGAGAAATTACCTTGTTACTGGTAGTCGATTTCTCGGCGAGGAGGTGGAGTTGCAGTCCGGCTTTTATGATGATGACAATGATGAACAAGTGACAGCTGGTGCAGGGGATGAATGACAGCTGTCACTTCTTCTAGGTCTGGCGCCCTCTCGTGCTTGGAGCCCGCACTCCAAGCAGGGCGCCCTCTGGTGGTGGTGGGCCAGCAGTACCTCCTCTTCAGCGGCCCACACAACAGGACCCCCCCCCTCAACGGGCGCCTCCTGGCGTCCGACCAGGCTTGTCCGGATGTCTTGCGTAGAAATCGGCCAGGAGAGCCGGGTCCAGGATGAAGCTCCTCTTCACCCAGGAGCGTTCTTCAGGTCCATACCCCTCCCAGTCCACCAGATATTGGAAACCCCGGCCCTTACGACGGACGTCCAGGAGCCTGCGGACTGTCCAGGCAGGCTCCCCGTCAATGAGCCGGGCAGGGGGCGGCGTAGGTCCCGGAGTACAGAGGGGCGAGGTGTGGTGTGGCTTGAGACGGGAAACGTGAAAAACAGGGTGAATCCGCAGTGAAGCCGGGAGTTGAAGCTTCACTGCGGCCGGGTTGATGATCTTGAGGATCTTGAAGGGTACTATGAACCTGTCCTTCAACTTTGGGGAGTCGACACACAAAGGGATGTCCTTGGTCGAGAGCCACACCTCCTGCCCGGGCTGGTATGTGGGGGCCGGGGAACGCCGGCGGTCCGCATGGGCCTTGGCCCTCGTCCGGGCCTTTAACAGGGCAGAGCGGGCGGCCCACCACACCCGGCGGCACCTCCTGAGGTGGGCCTGGACCGAGGGCACACCGACCTCTCCCTCCACCAACGGGAACAATGGGGGCTGGTACCCCAAACATGCCTCAAAAGGGGAGAGGCCGGTAGCAGATGAATCTTGGCTGTTATGGGCATACTCGATCCAGGCCAGATGGTGACTCCAGGCCGCCGGATGCGCGGAGGTGACGCATCGAAGGGCCTGCTCCAGCTCCTGGTTGGCCCGCTCTGCCTGGCCGTTTGTCTGGGGGTGGTACCCGGACGAGAGACTCACGGTGGCCCCAAGCTCCTTACAGAAACTCTTCCACACCTGCGAAGAGAACTGGGGACCACGATCTGAAACGATGTCCGATGGTATCCCATGCAGCCGCATGACGTGGTGGACCAGGAGGTCTGCCGTCTCCTGGGCCGTCGGGAGCTTCGGGAGGGCCACGAAGTGGGCCGCCTTGGAGAACCGGTCCACTATCGTGAGAATCACGGTGTTGCCCTGGGACGGCGGGAGGCCCGTGATGAAGTCCAGGTCGATGTGAGACCAGGGGCGATGAGGCACCGGCAGGGGTTGGAGGAGTCCCGTAGTCCTCCGATGGTCTGCCTTGCCCCTGGCACAGATGGTACAGGCGTGGACGTAGTCCCGGATGTTGGTTTCCAGGGACGCCCACCAGAAGCGCTGCTGGACTACTGCCATGGTCCTACGCACTCCAGGATGACAGGAGAGCTTGGACCCGTGACAGAAGTCCAATACAGCAGCTCTTGCTTCTGGTGGGACGTACAGTCTGTTCTTGGGGCCAGTCCCCGGGTCCGGGCTCCTTGTCAGGGCCTCCCGGACGGTCTTCTCCACGTCCCAGGTGAGGGTGGCCACGACAGTGGACTCGGGGATGATGGTCTCGGTGGGGTTCGACAGCCCCGCTTTGGCTTCTTCTTCGTGCACCCAGGACAATGCATCTGATTTTTGGTTCTTGGTCCCGGGGCGGTACGTGATCTGGAAGTCAAAGCGCCCGAAGAACAGAGACCAGCGGGCTTGCCTGGGGTTCAGCCGCTTGGCGGTCCGGATGTACTCCAGGTTCTGATGGTCCGTGAAAACCGTGAAGGGCAACGATGCCCCCTCCAGCAGGTGTCTCCACTCTTCAAGAGCCTCCTTCACCGCGAGGAGCTCCCGATTGCCGACGTCATAGTTCCGTTCAGCTGGGGTCAACCTGCGGGAATAAAAGGCACAAGGATGGAGAACTTTATCAGCCTCCACGCTCTGGGACAGCACGGCTCCTATCCCTGAGTCAGAGGCGTCCACTTCTACTATGTACTGGCGATCAGGATCAGGCTGCACCAGAACTGGTGCAGTCGAGAACCGGCGTTTCAACTCCTGGAACGCGGCTTCGCACCGATCCGACCAGGCGAAGGGGACCTTGGTGGAGGTCAGGGCAGTCAGGGGGCTAACTACCTGACTGTAACCTTTAATGAACCTCCTGTAGAAATTTACAAAGCCGAGGAACTGCTGTAGTTTCCTGCGGCTTGTTGGTTGGGGCCAATCTCTCACCGCCGCAACCTTAGCCGGATCAGGGGCGACGGAGTTGGAGGAGATGATGAACCCCAGGAAGGACAAAGAAGTGCGGTGGAACTCGCACTTCTCGCCCTTCGCAAACAGCCGGTTCTCCAACAACCGCTGTAGGACCTGACGTACATGCTGGACATGGGTCTCAGGGTCCGGGGAAAAGATGAGTATATCGTCCAGATATACGAAGACGAACCGATGCAGGAAGTCCCGCAAGACGTCATTTACCAAAGCTTGGAACGTCGCGGGGGAGTTAGTGAGGCCGAACGGCATGACCAGGTACTCAAAGTGACCTAACGGGGTGTTGAATGCCGTCTTCCATTCGTCTCCCTTCCGGATCCGAACCAGGTGGTACGCGTTTCTAAGATCCAATTTCGTAAAAATTTGGGCTCCGTGCAGGGGCGTGAACACTGAATCCAACAGAGGTAACGGGTATCGGTTGCGAACCGTGATCTCGTTCAGCCCTCTGTAATCAATGCATGGACGGAGTCCGCCGTCTTTTTTACCCACAAAAAAGAAAGCAGCACCTATCGGGGAGGTGGAGTTCTGGATCAGCCCGGCAGCTAAGGAGTCCCGGATGTAGGTCTCCATTGATTCGCGTTCCGGACGTGAGAGGTTGTACAACCTACTGGACGGGTACTCAGCGCCCGGGACCAAATCGATGGCACAATCATACGGTCAGTGCGGGGGAAGAGTGAGCGCCAGATCTTTGCTGAAAATGTCAGCAAGATCATGGTACTCCTTTGGCACCGCCGATAGATTGGGGGGGACTTTGACCTCCTCATTAGCCGTAGTGCCGGGAGGAACCGAGGATCCTAAACACTCCCGGTGGCAGGTTTCGCTCCACTGCGTCACAACCCCGGACGGCCAATCTATCCGGGGATTGTGCTTCACCATCCATGGAAAGCCCAAAATCACTCTGGAGGTAGATGGTGTTACATGGAACACTATCTCCTCCCTGTGATTCCCAGACACAACCAAAGTCACTGGTTGTGTCTGATGTGTGATTAATGGAAGCAGGGTGCCATCTAGTGCTCGCACCTGCAATGGTGCCGGCAGAGCCACCAGGGGGAGCCCTACTTCCTTTGCCCATCTGCTATCCAGCAGATTCCCTTCCGACCCCGTGTCTACCAGTGCTGGGGCATGAAGGGTTAAATCCCCACAAAGGATTGCTACTGGGATTCGTGCAGATTTGCGGGGTTTCCCCGCGTGCGTGTTATGGCCCACCCTTAGCCCAGTTTCTAAGGACGGGCGTTGTAGTTTGACCGTTTAGGGCAGTCCTTCTGCATGTGCTCACAAGAGCCGCAGACAAAACACTCCCCGTGGGCCAGCCTCCTTTGTCTAATGTTTGTTTTTACTTTGGCCCTGCTCGTGTCCATAGCCTCCTCAGCAGGGGGAGCTGTAGCCACACGGAGCTCTCTGGCAGTGAAGCGTGGGGACGACGTCACCTTGTCGGAACTGGAAGGGGGAGGGACGGCTCGTGCCCGGTCACGCCCCCCGGCCTGCTCCCGACGATGCTCGTTTAAACGGTTGTCTAAGCGTATAACTAAATCGACAAGCCCGTCAAAATCCCGCGGTTTCTCCTTAGCCAGTAGGTGCTCCTTAAGGACCGGGGACAGTCCATTTACAAAGGCGGCGCGGAGCGCAACGTTATTCCAGCCGGACCTCGTTGCCGCGATGCGGAAGTCGACTGCATACTCGGCTGCGCTACGGTGCCCCTGTCTCATAGACAGTAGCACGTTCGATGCGGTCTCGCCTCTGTTGGGATGGTCAAACACTTGTTTGAACTCCCGTACAAACCCAGTATAAGACGTTAGGAGCCGTGAATTCTGCTCCCAAAGCGCCGTAGCCCAGGCGCGTGCCTCTCCTCGAAGCAGATTAATAACATAAGCCACCCGGCTGGTGTCTGACGCGTACATGACAGGGCGCTGTGAAAAGACGAGCGAACACTGCATAAGGAAGTCTGCGCACGTCTCAACACAGCCCCCGTACAGTTCTGGAGGGCTTATGTATGCTTCAGGGGACGGTGGGGGGGTTCGTTGAACGACCAGTGGAACGTCTGTTACAGGCCCAGGACCAGCCAGAGGAGTGGCTGCAGCAGCGCCCTGATCGCGCACTTCCACCCTGGCGGTGAGAGCCTCCACCCTCCGATTAAGGAGGACATTCTGCTCGGTCACTAAATCTAACCGAGCCGTGAAGGCGGTTAAGATCTGCTGCAGCTCACTCAACACGCCTCCCGCTGACGCCTGCGCTCCTGGCTCTTCCATTGGCCGTTCAAGCTCGGGTTGACGCCCCTCGGAATCCATGACGATGGCCGAGAAATCCTGTTGTGAAGGTGTCGTAGCACGGACCCACAACAGGGGGCGCAAATGAACGGACAATGAGTAAGCCAAAAGGAAACAATTTAATGTTTTGATAATACACAACGAAATGTACAGTAATTTGCACAGTCAATAAACACCAGGTGACGTGTGGGCAGGCTCGAAGATAGAAGACCCCTGACGAGAGAGAAGCCGCGTCCCACACGGCTTCCACCACCAACGGTCTGAAGAACACCGGAGCCGCCAAGTCCCGAGTCCCCAGGTGGCCTCTGTCTTCGGCTGTCGACCCTGGTACTGCTGGCAGAAAGCAGAGATATGATGTGTGAGTGTGAGTCCGCACACTCAGTAATTCACAGTCCAAACACAGTTAGGAGGGAGCACCTCCACCTCCAATCACACACACTCGTGCAGCTCCTGGTTAACCACTTATCTGAGTTGGGATGTGAGGCGAAGCCGTCGCTGTCACACCAAACGCCAAATCCTCCAGATAAGGAAACACTCCAGGAAAACGGCTGCAATAGAAGTTCAGGTTAAACACACACAGTGTCAGGCAGCAGAGAATTTACCTCGTTACTGGTAGTCGATTTCTCGGCGAGGAGGTGGAGTTGCAGTCCGGCTTTTATGATGATGACAATGATGAACGAGTGACAGCTGGTGCAGGGGATGAATGACAGCTGTCACTTCTTCTAGGTCTGGCGCCCTCTCGTGCTTGGAGCCCGCACTCCAAGCAGGGCGCCCTCTGGTGGTGGTGGGCCAGCAGTACCTCCTCTTCAACGGCCCACACAACAGTATGTCCACTGTGAGAGACGTGATTAAAAAAAATTCCAGAAATCACAATGTATGATTTTTTAATAATTTATTTGTATGTTACTGCTGCAAATAAGTATTTGAACACCTGTGAAAATCAATGCTAGTATTTGGTACAGGAGGCTTTGTTTGCAATTACAGAGGTCAGACGTTTCCTGTAGTTCTTGACCAAGTTTTCACACACTGCAGCAGGGATTTTGGTTCACTCATCCACACAGATCTTCTCCAAATCTTTCAGATTTGGAGTTTCAGCTCACTCCAAAGATTTTCTATTGAGTTCAGGTCTGGAGACTGGCCAGGCCACTCCAGGACCTTGAAATGCTTCTTACGGAGCCCCTCCTTAGTTGCCCTGGCTGTGTGTTTGAGGTCATTGTCATGCTGGAAGACCCAGCCATGACCCATCTTCAATGCTCTTACTGAGGGAAGGAGGTTGTTTGCCAAAATCTCTCAATACATGACCCCATCCATCCTCCCTTCAATACGGTGTAGTCGTACTGTCCCCTTTGCTGAAGAGCACCCCCAGAGTATGATGTTTCCAGCCCCATGCTTCATGGTCGGGATGGTTTTCTTGGGGTTGTTCTCATCCTCTAAATATGGTAAGTGGAGTTGATTCCAAAAAGCTCTATTCTGGTCTCATCTGACCACATGACCTTCTCCCATGCCTCCTCTGGATCATCCAGATGGTCACTGATGAACTTCAAATGGGCCTGGACATGTGTTGGCTTGAGCAGGGGGACCTTGCTGCCCTGCAGGATTTTAAACCATGACAGCATCATGTGTTACTAATGTAATCTTTGTGACTGTGGTCCCAGCTCTCTTCAGGTCATTGACCAGGTCCTCCTGTGTAGTTCTGAGCTTTCTCAGAATCATCCTTACCCCACAAAGTGAGATCTTGCATGGAATCCCAGACCGAGGGAGATTGACAGTTTGCAATTTGTGTTTCTTCCACTTTCTAATAAATAACAACAATACAATAAATAACATAACAGTTGTTGTCTTCTACCAAGCTGCTTGCCTGTTGTCCTGTAGTCCATCCCAGTCTTGTGCAAGTCTACAGCTTTGTCCCTGGTGTCCTTAGACAGCTCTTTGGTCTTGGCTATGGTGGACAGGTTGGAGTGTGATTGACTGAGTGTGTGAACAGGTGTCTTTTATACAGGTAACAAGTTCAAACAGGTGCAATTAATACAGGTAAAGAGTGCAGAATAAGAGGGCTTCTTAAAGAAAAATTAACAGGTCTGTGTGAGCCAGAATTCTTGCTGGTTGGTAGTTGTTCAAATACTTATTTGCAGCAGTAACATACAAATAAATTATTAAAAAATCATACATTGTGATCTCCGGATTTTTATTTTTTTTTTGAGATTATGTCTCTCACAGTGGACATGCACCTAAGATGAAAACTTCTGACACCTCCATGATTTCTAAGTGGGAATACTTGCAAAACCGCAGCGTGTTCAAATACTTATTTTCCTCACTGTAGTTTGTATTATATTTCACATAGGTAGTGCAAAAAGACAATAGCCCTACACACTTCAGAATTCATTATGATACTTCCATCAGCCGGCACATTGTCAACAAACGCCAGTCAGCCGGTTCCACTGGCAGACATACATGCTCATTCCATAAGACTCTATCAAACATATCTGACAGATGTTATGGTGTTGTGTGGAGAAAAGATTGTTGTTTTGCCCCTGTCTTAAAGTAACCCTAATGATGTACTTGTTATTATTACACTGAATTTGTTTTTGTAGCCACTAACGACTGGGAGTGAAGCATGCTGGGGTCATTCTGAACTGGGAGTGAAGAGCTGGGGTCATTATGTTTTTGCAAGAGGAAATAACTTTCAGATGCCTGTTGATTAAAGGAATTATGTGCGCCTGGGAGTTTGAGATGGCCACTCACCCTCCCTTCGCGCACACACTAGAAAAGAGGGTTCAGAGCCATGCTCCGATAGAGTCTGCTGCGGGTTGCTAGGGAACGCCCAGCCGGTTGACAAGCGCACTCTGCCGAAGGTGTTGGCTCTCCACCTTAAAGGCGTCACGGTAAGAGAGAAAGAGATATTTTATGCGCTGCAACCACTTGTGTTTGATGTAACTGCTTTTGTGGGGAATAAACATACGCCTGTTTGTTCTAGCAAAATGCAGTCTGTGTGATCATTTCTGTGTGCCGATCTGACCGAACCTTGTTTCAAAACATTTTTGGCGTTGTCGGCAGGATAAAGTGCGTTCAGACTACACACAGAAATGTTTTGTTTTAGAAGGGAGAAAGGAGATGTGGAGGAGGCATCTCAACAGGAAGAAGTGGTCCCGGGGTGGGATGGGATTACTTTTAAAGAAATAGGCCAGCTTCTACGGAGACGCGGGGGACGCCCTGGGCCGTGGACTGGAGCAATTCCCACCGCGACACCACCGGTTTTATGTGAGATGTTAAAGCGGGTGGAGGTTAAAACGAAAGCTCCATTGGGAGGTATTTTAGAGATGATGTGGATTTGTGCGGAAGCTTGGAAGGAGCGAGTCTTAACTTTAGACACAGTCCGTTCGTCAGAATGTGCTAAGTCACAAAAAGTGATGAAGTTAGAACAACAGGTAAAACAGTTGGGGGGACAGTTAAAGGAGTTTGTATGGGGGGAGGAACAACAATGCTCATTTGATATGGCAAAGGAAGCCATACAGCAGGCTGTGTCCTTAGGAAAAATGCAATCAGGACCAGTAGAACTTCAAGTGTCTGCTCTAAATGATTATGCTAATTGGAGCTTATGGCAAAAACAAAACAGGATACGAAAACCTTTAGGGTTCTGGTCGAGGAAACTCCCAGATGCGAGAATGCGTTATACGCCTTTTGAAAAACAGCTTTTAGCATGTTATTGGGCGTTAATTGAAACTGAATCGCAAACGGCAGGACATGAAGTAATGATGAGGACACATATACCAATTTTGGCATGGGTGATGAGTAATCCCACCACTCACCGAATAGGGACAGCTCAGGAGGCTAGTGTAATAAAATGGAAATGGTATCTATCAGAGCGGGTAAAGCCAGGTGAGAAGGGGGTTTCGCTGTTGCATGAACAAGTAGCTGATGCTCCTGAGAAAGATGAGGTACCTTTTGAAGTTCAACCATTAGAGGAATCTCCTGTGAAAGCGGGAAAAAGATGGGATGATTTGTCAGATGATGAGAGAAGTCGAGCATGGTTTACGGATGGTTCTTGTCAATATCAAGCAGGAAAAAGGCGATGGAAAGCAGGAGCTTTCAACCCACAATTAGGTCAATCTTTAGAAGAATTAGGAGAAGGAAAAAGTAGTCAGTGGGCGGAGTTGAAGGCTGTGCATATGGTGATCATGCAGGTAGGAGAAAAAGGAGTTAAGCCGAGTGCCCCTCCCATTGAGGAGGAAGAGGAGGAGGATTCTGATGACGACATGGTGCACATAGCTGCTACGCGTAAGGTCAAGAAAGATAGAAAGAAAGGAAAGAATAAGGGAAGGCGTTCCCGGAGTCTTGATTGTTATGATGAGGATTAGGAAAATGGTCAAGCTCTTGTGGCCTGCCGAGATTTAACACAATGGTCCACAAGTGATATTAGGCCCTATGTTCGATTGGAAATTTATTGGATTAAAACAGTTCAAGTTACTTCGGCTTTAGTGGACACAGGAGCGGAGGCCTCATTAATTCATGGTAATCCAGAAAAAATGAAGGGACCAGTAGTTCCGCTAACTGGGTTAGGAGGCAAAAACAATATCGCATTCCGGGAGGACAAGCAGAAATTACTGCAACTATTAAAGAGTATTTGCAGGCAGGAGTCCTAAAACCAGTAACGACAAAGTGGAACAATCCTTTATGGCCAGTCCGTAAGTCGGATGGCTCATGGAGAATGACTGTGGACTTTAGAGGTCTAAATAAATATACACCGGCGCTGACTTCAGCTGTACCTGATGCTGTGAGTATCATTGAACGAGTGCAACACCATAGCGGTACATGGTATGCTGTAATAGATTTGGCCAACGCATTCTTTACCATACCAATTCCAGAGGATAGAATGGAACAGTTTGCGTTTACTTGGGAAGGCCGACAGTATACCTTCACCAGATTACCACAAGGCTATTTGCATAGCCCTACCACCTGCCATAGGGTAGTGGCAGAACATTTGGAACAGTTCCAGATTCCAACAAAAATGATGATCTCACATTACATCGATGACATCATGATTCAGGGGAACACAGAAATGGGGTTGGTACAGGAGATACCAAAACCCGTAGTACTAACTACACGAGGAACGCAAGGCTTTGGTTCCTCAGATCAAGCAGGTGCCAAAGTTTGGGTTAAACAACCTAACGGACCGCCTAAAGCGGCAGAAATTATAGCTCAAGGGAATGATGCAACTGTTAGTATACTCTATATGTAAGAGAAGACTAATCGTCGTCATTCTACCCGTAGTTACCCTTGTGTTGTCTAGGCTTGATGCCCTGGTGGGAGTTGCTGATCGGGCGATCAAGAACCACAGGAGGTGGGCACCGCCATGGCAACCAGTGGAAGTCCTGGAATTGGAGGTGTCGGTTGCTGGGTCATACTCCTCCTTGTAGGTGGTGCCATGGCCTCCAGTTGTTGGGGGATGACAGAAGGAAACGAACTTGAAGAGATATCATTGTTCCAAACAGGATGGAAGAACTCTGCCAACAACAGAACGCAAGATGATTACACCTGCTCAGCAAACCAATCATGTAAAGTGGCTAATCTCACTAGTGATTGCAAACTATGGCGATGTGTGAACTGTTTTGCCAGACACCATATACCAGTATTTACTATGGGATGTAATGTCACTCTTCGTGCTAGGGTGAACATGTGTGTTTTTAATATGACAAGTTATTCATGTAGTAATGTCAATGGAACCACCTGGACTATTAAACCGTGGAGTAAAGTAATGATCAGTAATAGTACTGAAATTAAAGGGAGGAGATCATTCCTGTACATGCTGTGGGTACTACCAACAGAGGCTAAGGCAACACAAACCCAGGTTGCACCTTTAATTGATACCTGCACCTATTTGGCACAAGCAACAGTGAAGACAAAGGCATATTGGCAAGTTACCTTTCCAAATATTCCAACTTGCAAAAGGCGCCGAAGAGTGTGGTATGACACTTTATTAGGAGGAACAGGAACTGTCCTAGGAGTATCAAATACAGTTGATAATGAAGTGACCAGAACCATGTTGTCAAACACAGGTCAGTATTCTTCTCAGGTATTACATCAGATAGGAGAGTGGTTACCAACAGCACTGGTGGGACAAGTACAAAACGCTGATTTATGGCAGAAGAATTTTCAATGGCAATTGAAGTTATGGAATGAAACATACAATTCATTGAAAAATCTATCCCATATAGGAAATTGGACAGTATGTGCAGTACAAACTATTCATGCAGAAGCTCAAAGAGAAAGATTTCAGCGTATAGTTACAACAGGGAACTATTATGATTGGAGGATGATTTGGAATATAAACAATACCTTATGGTTAAAACTGCATCCGGAATTTACACGATGTAATAAAACGGTATGTACTGGGCATTGGACCCAGTACAATGTAATACAACCAAAGGTTGTTTGTAAATATCAAGTATTACCTGTGATAACGACTAATGGTTATTGGTTCTTGCATATGGATGGAGAGTGGTTAGAACCAAAAACCAATATAACTTTTGATACTAAACTGTGTGATATAACGGATAAGGGTATGGCCTGTGTGCTGCAAACTGGATATGCTAATCCATGTCTAACCGACTCAGAGGTTGTACTTTGTGACTGGACTAGGGAAACACCAAGAGAAATGTTGTGGCAGATCGGCCCACATGCTCTGTGTGTTGCAACAATGAAAAATAATTCACAGGTACCTTCGGTTCCGTATACTGGCTGCCTGAACAATGTGCATTGATGGCATTGGGGTGATCGGACGTATCGTTTGACTAATTATTCTGTATCAAGTCGGCTGACTTCGGTACAATGGGATGTATTGCATTCCCCATGGAGTCTTTCCCTGGAGCGTTTCAAATGCGCATTGGAACAGTCTATGGAAATTCAGCAATTAATAGAGTCACATACGTCCAACGTCTCCAGTCTCATGGTGTCTACATTGATAGCTAGCGAACGGGTAAAACATGTGGCAAAATTAGTACAGCAAGCGTCAGCACACCATTGGTGGGATATCTTTTCAGGGATGTCCATCACTGCCAGGAGTACCTTAGTGCCGCCCTTAATTTTATTAATTATAGCAATATGTGTTATGACTTTTTGTAATATTTTTACATGTGTTTATGTTATACGTTTACGGCGAGAGGTGGAATGGGTAATATTTCAGCGTATGAGATGAAGTTATCTTTGCTATGTCATGATCCCTTTGGAGTAAACCAATATAATGTCACATTAGACCCCACAACATCGGGTTTTGTATATATTGTTTGGAACAGGTATAATCAAGACTATATTACTCAAAATTTTGTTTGTGAATCACTAGAAGAAATGTGGGAAATGCTATGGCAGGACATAATCGTTGGAATAGGCTGGAGCCCAGCATTACCTGAATCTGCTAGTGGTTACATAAATTGACTGGTGCAAAACACCAAGAGTGGAATGTGTGGAGAAAAGATTATGTTGTTTTTCCCCTGTCTTAAAGTAACCCTAATGATGTACTTGTTATTATTACACTGAATTTGTTTTTGTAGCCACTAACGACTGGGAGTGAAGCATGCTGGGGTCATTCTGAACTGGGAGTGAAGAGCTGGGGTCATTCTGAACTGGGAGTGAAGAGCTGGGGTCATTATGTTTTTGCAAGAGGAAATAACTTTCAGATGCCTGTTGATTAAAGGAATTATGTGCGCCTGGGAGTTTGAGATGGCCACTCACCCTCCCTTCGCGCACACACTAGAAAAGAGGGGGCAGAGCCATGCTCTGATAGAGTCTGCTGCGGGTTGCGTAAGAACGCCCAGCCGGTTGACAAGCGCACTCTGCCGAAGGTGTTGGCTCTCCACCTTAAAGGCGTCACGGTAAGAGAGAAAGATATTTTATGCGCTGCAACCACTTGTGTTTGATGTAACTGCTTTTGTGGGGAATAAACATACGCCTGTTTGTTCTAGCAAAATGCAGTCTGTGTGATCATTTCTGTGTGCCGATCTGACCGAACCTTGTTTCAAAACAGGTGTACTTAAGATATAGAGCTGTTGTTTTCTTTCTCCATACTTTTTCTTCCCATCATTCTGGTAGAAATTTTTCTTGGTTGAATCTGTCCACACAATCTTCTTCCAGAACTTGACATATTTTTGCAGATGTTTTCTAAGAAAGTCTAATCTGGTCTTTCTATTCTTGAGTGTTTGTCAGTGGTTTGCTCCTTAAAGTGGAGGTGACACCAAAAATGTGCAGAAATAATCACTAAAAATGATGAAATGTTGACATTTTAAAAAATCCTGAACAAAGTTGATAAGTGAGCAGGTGAAGGAACAGCTGTCAAAAGCCTGCGCTCTGTTTCAGCCCTCAGCCGCGGCCATATTGTTGCTACGCCATCACCAGAACCTGCTGATTCAAGCCCAAATCAATTGTGAACACAATGGAAGTCGAGTTGTTTTCAGACGATTTTTTTTTCTAGTGTGGAGCTTTTTTTTTTTTTTTAAGTCTGGAGGTGTTTCTGAAGCAGCTGTGGGGGACACAGCCTTATGATTTTGAGCCTTATTTATACCACAATGAGGGAGACGAAACCTTGGGGGAAAACCTTCACTCTGACAACAGTGACGATATTGGCAGAGCTCAGAACACAGAATGATGATTATTAAATAAATAAATAATATATGCAGGTGAAGGTGAACTGTTTCTCTTTTTTTTGCCAGCTCTTTGGTCATAATCCTACAGAAGTGTATTGGACTGCATTTATATAGCACTTTTCCATCTGCATCAGATGCTCAAAGCGCTTTACAAATAATGCCTCACATTCACCCCATACAAGGATGCCATACAAGGCACTCACTACACACTGGGAGCAATAGGGGACTAAAGTCCAAGGGCCCTTAGTGATTTTCCAGTCAGGCTGGGATTTGAACCGAGGATTTTCTGGTCTCAAGCCTAACGCCTTAACCACTAGACCATCACCTCCCCCACTGCAATCGCTTGATAAATTTATTGTTTGGTTTGTTTTTCAGAGTAATTATTTCTGTTTTTCTGAGTAATTTATTTTTATGTTTCGTTCTTCAGACTCATTTTTTTCTGTTTTTCGGACCATTTTTTTTATTTATTTATTTATTTTTTCTGAGATTAGAGAGCATTTGAAGATGCATCAGATTTGGTAACAAACATGATATTGTTCAGTTTAATCAAGTTTTACTGTGATCTGGGAAACTCTCCTGTATTTAAGTATTATCATGAGTTTGTCAACTCTACACAGGCACCTGAGGACTTTGTGGCTGTTCAGAAGCAAAGCCCATTCAGATCTGCTAGACATAGCAGTTTTTCTCCAGGATCATTTGGACAGATACAGTATGCTCCATAGATACAAGATGATGCATTTGAAATGCATTCAGGCTGGCCACTTGGTGACCCAATAAATAGTCAGAAAAACAGAAATAATTATTCCGAAAAACAGACAAAAAAAAATGCTCAGAAAAACACAAATAAGTACTCCAAAAAACAAACCAAAAAATAAATTTATCAATTGAGTGCAATACGCTTCCGTAATAATCATCTTATTGAAAAAATTGTTTTACTATCTGTCACATCGGGAAAAAAAGTGAATAGGAAGTGTGGATTTATTTATTTATTTATCTTAGAAACAGGTACACACATTTCAAATCTGAAAGATTACACAAGGGACTGAAAATATCAGCTATTTTTAAAATAAATATTGTTTCCTTCTTGAATACAGTTAGTGTACTGTATGTTAGTAGTGTAACACATTATTATTAAATATTAAAACCATTCACACAAGGTGTAAATAATATAGTCTTACCTGTTCGTTTCAGTGAGATCATCTGAAAACTTATCTGCCTTTGCAAAACGAAGTCTGAAAGTATTTTAATTCCTTATGTTCTGGCTGAAGAAAAGTCCATTTTTCACATAGCAGTTTGTTGCCAGGTTACAGCGCTGGCTTTTATACAAATCATGAATGTTTATGAGTTCAATGGTATGAAAATTTCATGAGGTGAAAGCTGGAACATACCATTCAAAGCTGAGTTTAATGGTATGTTCCAGCTTTCACCAAATTAAATATTTTTTTCATTGAAAGAATGTAAAAACATTCATTATTTGTTTTATATAACAACTAAAATAGATCCCTGTCATTTGATATTTTATTAATTTATAAACAACAGAAAAGGGACTTACATTTTGGTGTTCTACTGCTGCTGAAGTCCAAATTGTGACACGTAGTCCGTGATGCTGTGCACTGACTTCGGACTTCCATTAAAAAAAAAGACTTTGTGTAGTTCCACAGTGCAGCCAAAAACCACATCAGCTTTTCATGCCTCCAGATGGCTTACAGCGGAGTGGATTTATGTGTGTGTTACAAGAACTAGCACAGTTAGCTTAGCTCAATCAAATCATTGTCTCGCTGGTGACGTTGTCCCGCCTGCCTGCGGTGCACTACAAAAAAAGGACTGTGTACTCCTCAGTGCAGCAAAAAAAAAAAAAAAAAAAAAAAAAATCACTTCAGAAATGAGTCCAGCTTTTCATTCTAACTTCCTGCAAACAGCCTCCAGGTGGCTTACAGCGCAGTGGATTTGTTTTGTGCATGCGCGCGCACATTGTGTGTGTGTGTGCATGCACGTGTGTGTAGGTGTGTGTGTGTGTGTGTGTGTGCGCACGCAAAGTGCAATGTACCAAACGTATGGAACCAAATTTGCACTCTGAATGGAACCAAGCTGCACTCTAAATGCAATGCAACTCAAATGGGACAAATTAATCCATGTCATGTGACACACAAAGCACCAATCAAATGACAAGGATCCACTCAGCCGTTATTAAAAATGGATTAATTCTTGCTGATGGATTGAGTCTGTACTGTTAACCGAGCCTCCTCTTTCACTGCATGCCGCTTTGCGTCGCAAGTTGAAAGACTCCCAGTGCCTCATGTGCTCATACCATCTGTCTGCACACGATGGAATTATCCCATGAGCCACAAAACAATAAAATAAAATTAAATAATGTGAAAATATTTTGAAAATATGTTTTTCCTCCGTGCCGAGTAGAGAAGCCGCAGACACCGTGAGTGCGCGCTCATCAGTAATCAAAAGGATTCTACTGGCGAGAATTAACCGTTCTGACACCGAAAACACCATGCAGCACCGACCCAAACCACTTGGTGGAAACGGGGCCTGTAAAAATCCATAAATTAATGGGGCTATTAAGATAATGGTTCCGGCGCTGATGCCACTTCCTCCTTCTCCAGTGTCAGAAATCACCTAGAGGTTCCTGGTTTTTAGTGATGCGCAGTTCAAAATCCAAATATTTATCTCTAAAGTAACTTTGCACCAGGAAAGGATAAATTTCAAACTGTTTAATTTTAGTTTTCAATACTCAAAAAAATATTACATATAGTGGCACCTACACTTTAAGCCGGCATATTTACATTCCTGAAGACGTCTCTCGATTGTCGTCTCTGACAGTGAGAGTACTGCTTCCTCCACTGTGTTTGGGACTTGGCTAGATGTTGTAAAGGTTATTTATTTAGTTATTTTTTACCAAGAAATGAACTCTGCTATCATGCACTTTTGTTATTTTCCACGGTCTTTCATATTGTTGTTTAGTGCACTGCACTTTTCCTTTTTTAAGAAATGTACCAAATTGTTGATTTGGCCACTCCTAGTGTTTATTCTCTCTATTTGATTGGTGCATTTTATTTTTCTGCATAATTATTTCTTCCACATTTGCACTGACAAAAATTTAGACCTTACTTTGAGTGCTATCATGAACAGTTACCAAATTGCACATTCAGCACTCAAAATCTACACATAAATGTTTAATCCACTGTGGAAAAATTAGGCCATTTTCCAATTACGTATGGTCTGAAAACGGAAGAAGTGTCATTCCTAAAAAGTCAATACAATATTTTTCTTAAAGCCCTTGAACTAAAAAGCTTCAATCACATACTGTTTGCTCCCTTTCAGTCTACTGTATTGATGTACAGAGGCAAAATTGCAAAAAAATAAAAAAATAAAAAAAATGTCACTGTACAAATACTTATGTACCAGACTTTATGTGCACACTGCAGAGTCCATTTAACTCTGCAAAATGTACTGTGCACTCTACTTTGTGGTCATTCTTTTAGGGGAATGAAATAAATCTTACATACAGTATGTATTATGCATAATATTGTGTTTAATAATGTACGATGACAACAAGACTTGTCCCATAACAACTGGAGTATTTCTCTTGAGATACTCGGCGTGAACTGCATTTAAATGTCAAAAATACACTGCTGTGCTTCATTATGGATGTTCATAAAAACTACAATCACTGTCTATTAAGCTACACTGTCCACATCCAGAAGCACCATCAGGCCACACTTCTGCAAAGTGGAGAAAATTGGGGGGAAAAAATGAAGAAAGAGGAAGACATATTATTTCAGCATGTCTAAACTGCAAGTTACAAGTTATCTCAGACAGCTCATAGTGCTAGCCAGCATCTTACAGAAGATTATACACAACGTCAAGAATACCATCACAAGAGGAACCTCACTCAACAACAACCATTTACAAATTCTGTATAAATATATAACTAGAGCACAAACCTCCCCAATACTAGTTTCTAATTCCATAGAATTTTACTTTGCAACAAATGTTCAAGGTTAAAGTCCTGTTAGAAGTGGCTTTTCATAAGTTATATTAGATATGATCAAATGTCAGGAGCATGTATTTAGTTCATGCACTTGAATCAAAGATTTTTTTGTGGTGTCAGGTTTTTTCTTAAATATTTTTGGTTTCTGAATTCTTTTCCAGATAATTTTCACAGTACATTAGTTATTTTTGCTGTGCACAATTTGTCATTACTTTTTGGCACTTGGTTTCCGACTGAGAACTGGAAGACAGACAAACAGGCATAAAATTGTAACCTTCATCCAATTTTGGTGGTGTAGGTAAATCCATAACAGAAAAATGAGAGTGATAGAGGCACTTTTTGTCAAGATTCATGGCGTGGAACAAACAGAGTACGCGATATGCAGACTCACAGACTCGAGTGGTGAAGTAATAAGAAGGCTTTATCCAAAAAACACAGGCAAAAGTACAGTACACAGGTAGGCTGTCAGCGAGGTAGAGGTACAGATGGCCGGCAGACAGAGGTGAGGTCATACAACATGCAGGGTTCAAAATCACAGGTTGGCAGAGTTCATGGGCAGAGACAAACCAAAGTCTAAAAAGCAAAGTGGGGTCAAACACAGGCAGGCAATGAAACAAATATTAAAGGCTGTGGTAAGAGGCTTGAACAAAGACATAAACTGCAAATGAACTGGCAGAGAACAAAGGACAAGCAGGGTTTAAATTAGGGAAAATTAGACAGGTGTGGAGAACATTCAGGAAGGGGGTGTGGCCGGATGAATCAAAGATGAGGGGAGACAAGAGGCAAGAGAGTGCAGTGAGACAAAGCAGACAGAATTAGAATGAAGGTGACAGAAGCTGGTGCAAGATAGTGAAGTTAGACAAAAGGAAAAATAAATAATTCAGCATAAGACAAAAGTAAAACACAGATGATCAGTCAGTGGATTAGCGAACAATGATGAAGCAAGCAAAGGAAAAAACCATGGCATAGACCAGGGACGGGACAGAGCATGACACTTTTGATTAAGATATAATGCAAAATGTACACCAAATGGGCTTTTCAATATTAAATTCAAATTTCCACAAAATCCGCAATCCTGATCAGATCTGGATCAATCTTTGTCAGGCAATAGTGAGCGGCAGTCTGCACCTCACTTTCAAATATAAGAGTGATTGGTGTACGCTTGATTAAGATATAATGTAAAATATACATTAAAAGGGGTGTTCAATTTTAAATTTAAATGGCCACAAAATCTGTAATCTGGATCAGCTCTGGATCAAACTTTGTGAGTCAGTAAAGGAAATCATCCTACATAATGCTCTCAAATATAAAGGAAATTTGATCTTTTTTGACATTTATGAACTTTTGAAAATTCGTTCAGTGTTAAAGATAGGGATTTTTTTTCAGTTTTCCAAGATTTTTCCTGACTTTGACCTATGACCTTTAAAATTGAATCAGGTCTTGCCTATCAGGATATAAATCTTCAGTAAAAATTTCATAATGATATATTCAAAATTGTGGGCTCCAGACTGTTCACAAACAGACAAACAAACAAACTAGAAAACCGAGTTCAAACCTCCGCCAACACTAGTTTCCAATTCCACAAAATTTTACCTTGGAAAAATTTTTCAAGGTCAAACTCTTGTTAGAAGTGACTTTTTATAAGCTAATTTGGATGTGAACAAATGTGTCAGAAGTATATATTTAGTTCATGCACTTGAATCAAAGTTTTTTATGGATATGTTACAACCCCAATTCCAATGAAGTTGGGACATTGTGTAAAATGTAAATAAAAACAGAATACAATGATTTGCAAATCCTCTTCAACCTATATTCAATTGAATACACCACAAAGACAAGATATTTAATGTTCAAACGTAAACTTTATTGTTTTTTGTGCAAATATTTGGTCATTTTGAAATGGAGTGGTAAACATACCACTGTCCCAGCTTTTTTGAAACGTGTTGTTGTATGCCGTTTTTATTTACATTTTACACAACATCCCAAATTCATTGGAATTGGGGTTGTGTCTGTAGAGTACCGAAAAAAGTGAAGGGAAAAAAAAAAACCCTGACAGCATCACAAAAACTCTTTATTAATTGTCTGCGTTTCTATAGTGCTGAAGCTGATGCTCAAAGTGGTTTACAATGATGCCTCAGATTCACGCTGTCATGTGCGGGTTTCTTTTTTCACTGTTTGTTGTTCATTTGATTCTTCCTCTGTGTCTTCCCACCTTTGTGATGGACTGGTTCCTGATTGGACATTTTCCTTCTGGGCATCCTCATGGTTTCTTTTTCCAGGTTTGACATCCTCTCATAGTTCTTGTGTCATTCAATGGGTTACTTTTTATTGACTCTCACGTCCTCTCAGAGAACATGGTTTAATGTTGGTCTCCTCGTGTTTCTTGTCTTTTGTTGTGATTTGGTGTCACAGTTTCCTAATGTCACTAGTTCATTCTTTTGCTCTTCCATGCACCGGTTGTTGACTAAGTGGCTGTTAAAGGGCACTCATTTTCTTGTGTCTCCTGCCAGATCATCACTGGTTCCATCTGGCATTCTTGCTGTGCTTTTAGTGTTACCCAGTGAGTATTTCTCTTAGTGCTTTAAAGTGGGGTTTTTCTCAGCATTCCTCTAATGAGAATTTACCTCCTGTGCTCCTACATGTTTTTTTTATGTGAACATTGTAATGTCCTAGTAACTTCTGAGTTTGACCTTGCTAATGTATTTAAACCTCTGAGTGTCTCTAATAGATTCTGTTGCTATCTTTGTGAGTATTCCCAGTGCTAGCTGTTCTCCTGTTCCGACCTGCAAGGTATCTTGACCTCTGTGGTTTGTCTCAAGGACGTTGTAGCTATTTTCTCTCCTTGCTCTTTGTCAGTATTATTAGTTTCCAGAGACTCCTCATTTGATCTTCACAGTTTATCTTGATTTCTGAGTTTACCTAATGTCTCAAGGACACAGTAGTTATTTTCCCCATGTATTCTCGGTGACTGTCATTAGTGATCTAGAGTCTGCTGAATTTCGTCAAATGTCTCTTAGACATAATATTTTTCTTTATGTGTCTCAGTGAATATTAGTAGTTTTCCAGATATTTCCATGTTTTAATCCTTGCTCAGTATTTTTGAGTTTATTTTCCATGGTTCCATATGGGAACCACCCAGACAGACAGCTCTTGAAGATAACATCTATCTGCTGCAACCAGATCAAACGTGGGTGTCTCCTTGGCGTTCTCTAAGTACTAGGGTCCTGAACACGCAGGCATCGGAATGCTAGATTAAACACAGAAAAATGAGTCACATCAGCAAAATGTGGCCTAATTTGATGGTTGAGTCAAAACCATCATTTACCTATAGGCAAATGAAGAATCATGTTGTAATTTAATCTACTACTACTTTTTCTTCTGATTAGATAGATCAGGGGTGGGCAACTTGTTCCAGAAAGGGCCAAGAAGGTACAGGTTTTCTTTGCAGCCACTGACTCCACCAGGTGATTTCACTGATTAATATCACTTTGAGCACATGGAATCAGTTAATCAAACAGACAAACAAACAAACTAGAACACCGAGTGCAAACCTCAGTGATTTCACTGATTAATATCACTTTGAGCAGATGGACTCAATCAGTGAAATCACCTGGTGGAATCAGTGGCTGCAAAGAAAACCTGCACCCTCTTGGCCCTTTCTGGAACAAGTTGCCCGATCGACAGACAGACAGATAGATAGAGATAATCAATCAATCAATCAATCAATCTATCTATCTATCTATCTATCTATCTATCTATCTATCTATCTATCTATCTATCTATCTATCTATCTATCTATCTATCTATCTATCTATCTATCTATCTATCTATCTATCTATCTATCTATCTATCTATCTATCTATCTATCTATCTATCTATCTATCTATCTATCTATCTATCAATTGATCGATCGATCTATAGAGTATTACCTGGTCTCTGACATCTTCCTTTGCAAGGCATACATTTGCTCCCAGATGTTATCCAACTTACATCTGAGTTCAAGGGTTAATGCAGTCTGAGACTGTATCGCCTTGCCCAACTCATTAATCATGTCAGACAGGTGAGGGGTCATGGCTGTGGTAGCAGCTGTCTTGCCAGTTCTCCAGTAGGTCAGGGCAGCATATAAACTAATAAACACCAGCCCTCCCACAATAAAACCAAATATAAATAGTCTTCGGCATCCTCCACAGAGAGTGGTACCAAGCACGCAACACACCACTTCTCCCAGGTGTCAAGAACATAGCCCACAGGGTAGATTCTATCTGGGCACGCAGTGTCCCCCAGCCCTGATTTCCTTGTTGAAAAAATGGTGTTAATAGTGTTCAGAGACCAGCTGATCAATTCCATGCTTAATCCAAATATAGTTTGAAGAATTCACAGTCTGGTGAAGTTGGGACTTTGGAAGGTTGGAGCAGAGATAGAAAAGCACAGAGGGAGAGGAGAGAGGAGAAGATGCAACTGCCCTCGCCGGAGTCCCAAGCTGAAATATTACATCTTCAACATGATCATAAACATTCTGGGTCATTTTAAACTTTGTTACAAAATTGAAAATCAAAGATTTTCTTATCTGTTTATTTTTTATGACCTTACAGCCCACCAGGGGGTCACAACCCCCACTTTGACAATCACTGCTATAAACTCCTAGGCTGATCGTACAGAGCATGAACTTCACTACGGAGATAATTTTGACACTTTCGCCAAATGTAAACACACTGGTGATGGCTGGATTCAAGAATTCTCTCAAAGCTCAGATGTTAGTTTTCGACAGGAACGTTTTAAACCCACACACTCTGATGCTTCACTCAGAAAGAAAAGAAGTGAACAAAATCTGCTTAACTACCAGTGTGAAGCAATCTTGTTTTGTCAGCAGTTCTGAACTCTGTGATTTTTTATTCTAACTTTTTCTGGTTTTGTGGACCTCCATGGGCCGTGGAGGTGTCACACTTAGAAGTTCTTGTAGATTTCTAAGGCCTGGAAGCAGCTGCCTCACCTGCTTCTCAATTCTCTGAACATGCAGCAGAGTTCTTCCTCACAGTTAAACTGACACATTCATACTCAGAGTGGGAATAACGGCGCAGTGAATCAGACAGTGGGGTGGGCAAAAGGCACAGCTCTGGACCTGCCCAACAGCATAAATCTCAAGCCTTGTGTGATTATTTTTACTTCTCCCTCTGCTCTCAGATCAGTACCCTTGAGCTGTTGGTTTCTCGCCATCACCTCTCTGCCTCCCACATCTAACGTCCCTCGAACCCTGAGAGTATTGAGCACCTAATTCCATCAAACGTCCCCAAGGTCGGAGGAGATGAATGGGTTCTATAAATCAGAATGAAGCCTGTATGACGAAAGCCTTAGTGAAAGAGAGAGGAAGGAAAGAGGAAAAAAAATCATGTTAAAAGAAATCAGAGGGAAATGTCTATATGAAGTTCAGCAAGGGCAATTAAGATGGGTTTAAGATGAAGTACGGAGTGATCTTAGAGATCACAGGACTCTGTTGGCATTTTGAGTGAACAAATGTATGAATAATTACCAAAGCAAACAGGATATTGCAGTCACTCCTCTGTGTGTGTATGTGTGTGTGTCTGAACAAAATAAAAAAAAAAAAATTATAAAAAAAAACAGCTGTATAGATCCAGACATATTGGAAAGGGTACATGAGATTATCACAGAAATGACAGCGAACTATAATTGTTGCCCTAGTCTCTACATATTGGCTAATCCTAAACCTGTGTCCCATATTCCAAAACCTCAGACTTATTTGATTCAGAGCGGTATAATGACTGGCAAACAAGATAATGAGAAAGCAGAAAGATCTGGAAGGCCCAGTTTTTCCAAGAGTCTTAGATATCTAAGCCAAGTCGCAGCTTTTGAAAGAGTATCTTATTGTATAGTAAACGAGATTGAAAATGTTTTTCAGATGTTATTCCTTACAGGGCACTTGAATTGCGTGTTTGTGCACACGGATTAACTTGGTCTAAGTGTTTGGATTACTATAAGCCCAAGGAAATGGGTGTCAAGACTGCAGACACTTGGTGGCTGGGCACCAATGCTAGACTCACAGACACAGGTGTCAGAGTAAAAAGGGCTTTATCCAAAAATCACAGATTGAGGTACGGTACACAGTTAGGCAGTCAACGTGGCAGAAGTACAGAAAAACAACAGGCTGGAGCATGGTCAAACAACGAGCAATGTTCACACTGAACCACAGCGTCAGAGAGATCAGTGGACAAGACAAAGGCTTAGTCCAAAAAATGAGGCAGAGTCAAACACAAGCTGGCAAGCAGGCAAAAGGCAGAAAACAGAGCTGGGATGAAGACGGTGAAGTGCAGCAAACTAGCAGTGAGGAAGTGAACACAAATGGACTTAAATAAAACAGGAAGTGATTGGTAAACAAGCTGCACATGTGGGGAGAAGTTTATAGAAAGGGGTGTGGCTAGGTAAATCCAAGATGATACATGGTGCAAGATAGGGGGGACAACACAAGGTGGAGTTATGAAAAGACAGAGATACGTGAACAAGTGCCAAGAGAGTGAGTGAAGGAAAAGGCAAAGCAGACAGCATAAACGTGACAGACAAAGACACAATGGCGGGTGCAGTGATGTGGAGTGGGAACATAATCAGATGGACGTGAGGAAAACAGAGGACACAGATGATGCAGAGTAGCTACCTAAACTCTGTAAGGGAGATAGAGTATCTCGTCAATAGTTTTACATCCTCATTGAAGACAACTTTGGATGCTGTAGCTCCTCTGAAAAAGAGAGATTTAAATCAGAAGTGTCTGACTCCGTGGTATAACTGACAAACTCGTAGCTTAAAGCAGATAACCCGTAAGTTGGAGAGGAAATGGCGTCTCACTAATTTAGAAGATCTTCACTTAGCCTGGAAAAAGAGTCTGTTGCTCTATAAAAAAAAACCCTCCGTAAAGCTAGGACATCTTTCTACTCATCACTAATTGAAGAAAATAAGAACAACCCCAGGTTTCTTTTCAGCACTGTAGCCAGGCTGACAAAGAGTCAGAGCTCTATTGAGCTGAGTATTCCATTAACTTTAACTAGTAATGACTTCATGACTTTCTTTGCTAACAAAATTTTAACTATTAGAGAAAAAATTACTCATAACCATCCCAAAGACGTATCGTTATCTTTGGCTGCTTTCAGTGATGCCAGTATTTGGTTAGACTCTTTCTCTCCGATTGTTCTGTCTGAGTTATTTTCATTAGTTACTTCATCCAAACCATCAATATGTTTATTAGACCCCATTCCTACCAGGCTGCTCAAGGAAGCCCTACCATTATTTAATGCTTCGATCTTAAATATGATCAATCTATCTTTGTTAGTTGGCTATGTACCACAGGCTTTTAAGGTGGCAGTAATTAAACCATTACTTAAAAAGCCATCACTTGACCCAGCTATCTTAGCTAATTATAGGCCAATCTCCAACCTTCCTTTTCTCTCAAAAATTCTTGAAAGGGTAGTTGTAAAACAGCTAACTGATCATCTGCAGAGGAATGGTCTATTTGAAGAGTTTCAGTCAGGTTTTAGAATTCATCATAGTACAGAAACAGCATTAGTGAAGGTTACAAATGATCTTCTTATGGCCTCGGACAGTGGACTCATCTCTGTGCTTGTTCTGTTAGACCTCAGTGCTGCTTTTGATACTGTTGACCATAACATTTTATTACAGAGATTAGAGCATGCCATAGGTATTAAAGGCACTGCGCTGCGGTGGTTTGAATCATATTTGTCTAATAGATTACAGTTTGTTCATGTAAATGGGGAATCTTCTTCACAGACTAAAGTTAATTATGGAGTTCCACAAGGTTCTGTGCTAGGACCAATTTTATTCACTTTATACATGCTTCCCTTAGGCAGTATTATTAGATGGTATTGCTTAAATTTTCATTGTTACGCAGATGATACCCAGCTTTATCTATCCATGAAGCCAGAGGACACACACCAATTAGCTAAACTGCAGGATTGTCTTACAGACATAAAGACATGGATGACCTCTAATTTCCTGCTTTTAAACTCAGATAAAACTGAAGTTATTGTACTTGGCCCCACAAATCTTAGAAACATGGTGTCTAACCAGATCCTTACTCTGGATGGCATTACCCTGACCTCTAGTAATACTGTGAGAAATCTTGGAGTCATTTTTGATCAGGATATGTCATTCAAAGCGCATATTAAACAAATATGTAGGACTGCTTTTTTGCATTTACGCAATATCTCTAAAAGAAAGGTCTTGTCTCAGAGTGATGCTGAAAAACTAATTCATGCATTTATTTCCTCTAGGCTGGACTATTGTAATTCATTATTATCAGGTTGTCCTAAAAGTTCCCTAAAAAGCCTTCAGTTAATTCAAAATGCTGCAGCTAGAGTACTGACGGGGACTAGAAGGAGAGAGCATATCTCACCCATATTGGCCTCTCTTCATTGGCTTCCTGTTAATTCTAGAATAGAATTTAAAATTCTTCTTCTTACTTATAAGGTTTTGAATAATCAGGTCCCATCTTATCTTAGGGACCTCGTAGTACCATATCACCCCAATAGAGCGCTTCGCTCTCAGACTGCAGGCTTACTTGTAGTTCCTAGGGTTTGTAAGAGTAGAATGGGAGGCAGAGCCTTCAGCTTTCAGGCTCCTCTCCTGTGGAACCAGCTCCCAATTCAGATCAGGGAGACAGACACCCTCTCTACTTTTAAGATTAGGCTTAAAACTTTCCTTTTTGCTAAAGCTTATAGTTAGGGCTGGATCAGGTGACCCTGAACCATCCCTTAGTTATGCTGCTATAGACGTAGACTGCTGGGGGGTTCCCATGATGCACTGTTTCTTTCTCTTTTTGCTCTGTATGCACCACTCTGCATTTAATCATTAGTGATCGATCTCTGCTCCCCTCCACAGCATGTCTTTTTCCCGGTTCTCTCCCTCAGCCCCAACCAGTCCCAGCAGAAGACTGCCCCTCCCTGAGCCTGGTTCTGCTGGAGGTTTCTTCCTGTTAAAAGGGAGTTTTTCCTTCCCACTGTAGCCAAGTGCTTGCTCACAGGGGGTCGTTTTGACCGTTGGGGTTTTACATAATTATTGTATGGCCTTGCCTTACAATATAAAGCGCCTTGGGGCAACTGTTTGTTGTGATTTGGCGCTATATAAAAAAAAATTGATTGATTGATTGATTGACAGATCAAACGAAAACCTTGGACAGAGTAAAATACAACTATGAACACACCAGAACAGAACATGAACATGTGAGCGGAAAAATAAGTACAAAAGAAAAACCTACATGCGACCTAATCAGACAATAATAAGAAAATAAATGCAAAGACAAAACTAAACTGGAACTGACTAAGAAGACAAAGTGGCTAAACAAACTATAAGAAAAACAGAGACATGATAACAGAAAAAAACCCCGACATTACAGCATAACTGATAACACAAATGAGAAAAGCAAAATAAACAAGTGGCTTACGGCGTAAGTGGAGGAGTTGTTTTTTTTTGTTTTGTTTTTGTTAGAAGAATTAGCACCATCAGTTAACTCCTTCAAATCATCATCCGTCAGCAAAGCAAACTCCGCCATACTTAGCTAAACACCAGTCCCACTAGTGGGCAGTGGTCGTAGCGTGCAGTGGTACAAAATCTATGGAACCATGTCACGTGACATACAAAGCACCAATCAAATGACAAAGATTCACTCAGCTGTTTTATATAGATAGATAGATAGATAGATAGATAGATAGATAGATAGATAGATAGATAGATAGATAGATAGATAGATAGATAGATAGATAGATAGATAGATAGATAGATAGATAGATAGATAGATAGAAACTATAACTGACATTTGTCACATCAACCGTGGCAACATGAGTGGAGCAAATGTCACCAATGTATCACTACCTGCTGAGTCATGCTAATGCTGCTCACATACAAATTAAATGTTACCAACATTTCACACAACAGGAAATACTAGAGCACAGACTTCTTATATGGTCCGTTTTCACAATTAATCACACATCAAGCATTGTTATCTCAGATATTAGTAATAAAGTGCTCATTAAAGGACAAACACAACCGAATCCATAGCTAGTGGCCACCTGCCAACAAATCGCTGCTGCACGTGATAACCATCTCCGCATAGCTGCCCCCCAAAGTGACCACTGTTCTAATTATTCATACATTTATGGCCTCAAATAAAGTAAACTGAACAAGGAAACTAGTGACAGAGACCCAAGTTGTTTTTTGTATCAAACATTCAACATATATATATATAATTTTTTTAATTCGAAGCTGGAGATTTTAACATGGGGTGTACAGGGAGTTACTAATTTTTGAAGCCAGCCTCAAGTGGCCATTGAAGGAACTGTAAGATGTGGCACTTCCACACTGGCTTCTTTTTTTAGCACTGGAGGTTGCTACTTGGAGCAAAAAATCAACTTGGTTTAAAAAAATTAATTTACGAACATTATGATGAGGACAACGCTACCAGTGATGCTTTATAAATCCCAGTGAAAGGTTCTTTTTAAGCAAAATTTGTTAGTTATAAACATCCACCACTCCATGTTTGTTTTCTCCAGAATGTATTCATCAAACAGAGGCAGTTTGTTCTCATGTTTATCTGAAGTCCTGGCATCACTATTTGCTGCCTGTGTAGGATTGTTCTAAAAAAGATTTTTCTATTTTCCATCTGCCTGCAGTGATGTACAGGAATTCACATATACACTCAACAAAAATATAAACGCAACACTTTTGGTTTTGCTCCCATTTTGTATGAGATGAACTCAAAGATCTAAAACTTTTTCCACATACACAATATCACCATTTCCCTCAAATATTGTTCACAAACCAGTCTAAATCTGTGATAGTGAGCACTTCTCCTTTGCTGAGATAATCCATCCCACCTCACAGGTGTGCCATACCAAGATGCTGATTAGACACCATGATTAGTGCACAGGTGTGCCTTAGACTGCCCACAATAAAAGGCCACTCTGAAAGGTGCAGTTTTGTTTTATTGGGGGGGATACCAGTCAGTATCTGGTGTGACCACCATTTGCCTCATGCAGTGCAACACATCTCCTTCGCATAGAGTTGATCAGGTTGTCAATTGTGGCCTGTGGAATGTTGGTCCACTCCTCTTCAATGGCTGTGCGAAGTTGCTGGATATTGGCAGGAACTGGTACACGCTGTCGTATACGCCGGTCCAGAGCATCCTAAACATGCTCAATGGGTGACATGTCCGGTGAGTATGCCGGCCATGCAAGAACTGGGACATTTTCAGCTTCCAAGAATTGTGTACAGATCCTTGCAACATGGGGCCGTGCATTATCCTGCTGCAACATGAGGTGATGTTCTTGGATGTATGGCACAACAATGGGCCTCAGGATCTCGTCACGGTATCTCTGTGCATTCAAAATGCCATCAATAAAATGCACCTGTGTTCTTCGTCCATAACAGACGCCTGCCCATACCATAACCCCACTGCCACCATGGGCCACTCGATCCACAACATTAACATCAGAAAACCGCTCACCCACACGACGCCACACACGCTGTCTGCCATCTGCCCTGAACAGTGTGAACCGGGATTCATCCATGAAGAGAACACCTCTCCAACGTGCCAAACGCCAGCGAATGTGAGCATTTGCCCACTCAAGTCGGTTACGACGATGAACTGGAGTCAGGTCGAGACCCCGATGAGGACGACGAGCATGCAGATGAGCTTCCCTGAGACAGTTTCTGACAGTTTGTGCAGAAATTCTTTGGTTATGCAAACCGATTGTTTCAGCAGCTGTCCGAGTGGCTGGTCTCAGACGATCTTGGAGGTGAACATGCTGGATGTGGAGGTCCTGGGCCGGTGTGGTTACACGTGGTCTGCGGTTGTGAGGCTGGTTGGATGTACTGCCAAATTCTCTGAAACGCCTTTGGAGACGGCTTATGGTAGAGAAATTAACATTCAATACATGAGCAACAGCTATGGTTGACATTCCTGCTGTCAGCATGCCAATTGCACGCTCCCTCAAATCTTGTGACATCTGTGGCATTGTGCTGTGTGATAAAACTGCACCTTTCAGAGTGGCCTTTTATTGTGGGCAGTCTATGGCACACCTGTGCACTAATCATGGTGTCTAATCAGCATCTTGGTATGGCACACCTGTGAGGTGGGATGGATTATCTCAGCAAAGGAGAAGTGCTCACTATCACAGATTTAGACTGGTTTGTGAACAATATTTGAGGGAAATGGTGATATTGTGTATGTGGAAAAATTTTTAGATCTTTGAGTTCATCTCATACAAAATGGGAGCAAAACCAAAAGTGTTGCGTTTATATTTTTGTTGACTATAAATGCTGACTCCACTTGATGACTTCATCTGGAAACCATCAATTTTAAGATGCACTGTAAACTGCAGCCTGTGATCACTCACTAAGAAAGTGCCGAGTATATTCTTAATCCATTAACCTGGGACAGCTGTACAAGGAGTGATGACATACTCATGAGATGCTCTACCCTCAAACTAAACATTTTTTTTTTTTTTTTTGGTTTGTGAGTGTTCCATCCAAATATAAGAGCTCAATCTTGCAGAATATTTGGTTGATGACGATACTGTTTACGGTGAAATACAGGTGAACAATAAATCATAAATAAAGCTGCCAAACTCAACACTCTTTGTTTGGTGCAAAGAGATCCAAAAGAAATGCAATATTTTCAAAATTTGGTGGCCCTGAAGTGCAAAACACAACATTAAAGAAAACACATTGTTATATATTTTTAGTTTGTCAATTCATTTATGATTTTTAAAAATTCTAATTTGTTGATTTTTGGCTGCATGTTGGGAGCAATTTTGGGATTCTGTGGGTCCTGTCACCTTGCAAACCCACATTTTCACATTTTTAAAACATGCAACAAAAAAGGCGACCAAAATGAATGCATTCTTCCAATCCATCATTACCCAGAGGACAACAAAATACAAAATACAGGTATCAAGGTGAACTAGTGCAGACTTGCTTGTATTTTGTGCTACGTGCTTGTGCCTTTTGTTGATTGTTTCTATATAAAGTACAGTTGTATGTTTATCCAATACCTGCACTGGCCACACAGCCCTACAGCATGATGGAACCACCTCCAACTTTTACTGCAGGTAGCAAGTGTTTTTCTTGGAATGCTGTGTTCTTTTTCTGCCATGCATACCGCTCCTTGTTATGTCCAAATAACTCAGTTTTAGTTTCATCAGTCCACAGCACCTTATTCCAAAATAAAGCTAGCTTGTCCAAATGTGCTTTAGCATACCTCAAGAGACTCTGTTTGTGGTGTGTACGCAGAAAAGGGTTCCTCTGCATTACGGCATCATATAACATCTCTTTGTGCAAAGTGCGCTGTATAGTTGAATGATGCACAGAGATACTATCTGCAGCAAAATCATGTTGTAGGTCTTTGGAGAAGGTCTGTGGGTTGACTATGACTGTTCTCACTATCCTTTGTTTCAGCTTATCTAAGATTTTTCCTGGCCTGCCACTTTGGGACTTAACTACTACTGTGCCTGCGGTATTCCATTTCCTCACTATGTTCCTCACAGTGGAAAGTGATAACTGAAATCTCTGAGATAGCTTTTTGTATCCTTCCCCTAAACCATGATGTTGAACAATCTTTGTTTTCAGGTCATTCAAGAGTTGTTTAGAGGCTCCTATGTTGCCACTCAAGAGATGCAAAGAGGGGAAACATTTGCAAATGGCCACCTTAAATACCCTTTCTCATGATTGAATTCACCTGTGTAAGGAGGTCAAGGGTCAATGAACTTACCAAACCAATTTTGTGTTCCAATAATTCATGCCAAATGTATTCAAATTAATAAAATGACAAATTTATGCACCTGCCTAATTTTGTTTAAATAATTATTGCACACTTTCTATAAATACTAGAAACTTTATTTCACTTCTCAAATATCAGTGTGTTCATCTGCTATATGATATATTTAACTGAAATTTCTGATCCAGACAACCAATGATTTATAAAAGAAAATCATGAAAATGATCAGGGGTGCCCAAACTTTTGCATACAACTGTATGTGTCAAATCTATTCCAAAATCAGAAAGATTCACAAACACATTTTTTTTGATACCATTCATTTTTACAAACTTGGTCTGAAACACGGAGTATTATAAACATTACAACTAAGAAACCCAATGAAACCTATTGGGAATATAGAAGTAATATGAATATTCAGTCCATCCATTCGCGATGAGAGATCCACATGTTCTCGTCCACATCTCACTGTCTATCCTCCCTTGTGATACACTGAGGTAAAAACCTCCTTGCTTGCCATATCCAGCTTTGGCATTGCTTGGGCCCCTCCACCTCTTCCTCTCACCTGCATTTGAAGTCTTTGATCCACACTTGCAAAGAGCAGCACAGAGGGTACTTTCTATAGCTGGATGCAGAATGACTGCTGAGTGAAGACTTGTGTGAAGGAGTTTCACACAAGTACATTATTCATACTGATGCTGGTAGCAATCTAACAGCTGTGAACAGGTGTTTTTCTTTTGTTTACTATCGTTCAACCAATGGAGTTTGGCTGCTTGAATGACATCTGTGTTACCTGTTTTGTAAAAGCAGTGAAAAATGTGTAACCCCCAATTAAGAAGCATGAACACATTTAGAAATGACTTCTGCTGTGTTGAAAAGGTGATGGTGAAGACCAAGTGGGTCCCAGTTTGTTTATGGCCCATTTGCACTCAGTTGCCCTGCACTGAGGTCCGCCACACTCGGCAGGAACTAGGTTGGTGTCAGTCAGGCAACCCTGTTGTTCAGTGTGGTCCCGGAAAAACCTTCAACATGCTTTAAATTTTTGATGTTCATGCTAAAATGCTGGCAACAGTTCACTACTGAAATATCGCCTCCACTAGTACACTGGTACCGCTCCTTTGCTCTCTGTTAGCCTCTGCTAGCCAATGTTGGAGGCTTGACTGGAAGAACCACCTCCTCTGAATCCCTTGGGCATGAAGAAATATATAGAAATATGATGAAATGTGAAGGAATAAATACAACTTGTCTCAGCGATGCACCAGTAGCAAGTGACACAATTGCAGTTACATTGAGTTTATAAAGGCAACGTCACCCAACGCCACAAACATTGAGTCACTGCTTAACTCTGACAAGTTATGCCACTGCTCCAAGGAATGCGCTACAAATACGCCCCCTTCCCCCAACAGCGGCAGCTAAAGTACGCCCTGTATGAGCCAGTGGCCTGTCCCCAAACATTGAGCACTGTCAGTATTATGGCGCCTTCTGCTGGGCTATGTTGACCTGGCAGCAAGAACAGGAAGCCCAATTCTGCAAATAGCTGGAAACCCAAGAGGTCAACATCAGGGAAGAGCAGGAATAACGAGAAGCCTGTTTCTGTCAAGACCTGGAATGCTGGGAGGTTATTTTTCAGATGGAGGAAAGCATCCAACACCAGAATTCCTGGTTTTATGTTCTCAGTGTGGTTTGTGGTGTTATCAGTTTTTTTATTGGCAAAGTGTCTGACAAACTAATCAACAGATCTGCTGTAATGGGTCAAGATTATTTGCTGCAATATGTTATACAAATAATGAATGTTTATGAGTACAATGGTAGGAATACTTCATGAGGTGAAAGTTGTAATGTTATGGTTTGTTCCAACTTTCACCAAATTAAATACTCGTTCCATTGAAAAAATGCAAAAACATTCATTATTTGTTTTATATGACAGCTAAAATAGATCCTTGTCATTTGCTATTTTATTAATTTATAAACAACAGAAAAGGGACTTACATTTTGATGTTGCTGCTGCTAAAGTCCAACACAAGTCCAGTGATGCAGTGCACTCACTTCATACTTCAAAAAAAAAAAAAAAAGGCTTTGTGTAGTTTCTCAGTCCAGCCAAAAATCACATCAGCTTTTCCATCCGAACAGCTCTTAATGCCTCCAGATGGAGTGGATTTGTGTGTGTGTGTGTGTGTGTGTGTGTGTGTGTGTGTGTGTGTGTGTTAGAAGAACTAGCACCATCAATTAGCTCTATCAAATTGCACTGACACAGCTTGTGCGCACGTGTACTTCCAAAAAAAAAAAAAAAAAAAAGACTGTGTACTTCCTCAGTGCAGTGAAAAAAAATCACATCAGAAATTAGTCCAGCTTTTCATTCTAACTTCCTCTCAACAGCTCTTCATGCCTCCAGATGGCTTATAGCGCAGTGGATTTGTTTTGTGTGTGTGTGTGTGTGTGTGTGTGTGTGTGCGTGTGCAGAGTGCAATGGTACCAAATGTATGGAACCAAATTTGCATGTTAAATGGAACCAAATTCCACTCTAAATGCAATGCAACACAAATGGGATGAATACTACTTGCTACTAAGTTGCAACCTGTTTTTTTTTCCAGCAAGGTGTGTGCGTGTGTGTTGTTTTGCTGGTGCTGATAGAGATCTGGTGAGCTCAGTGTTTGCAGCTTATTTGGATCCTCACTTCCCAAATTCATAGCTCTCTCAAAACTCAGGCATGGAGCCAAAGCTTTAGTCTCTCCTACATGGTGGTCTCTCAGTAAAGGTAAATACCACCTCAGCAGCTCTAAAACTAGTATTACCTTTTTGTTTGGATGTGCTTCCTTTTTTCTGTAAAGCTGTAGTGTGCAGGATTTAGGGGTGTTTCTTTGGATTCACCACCAACAGTTCAATAGTGTGGAATTTCCTGCAAAGATGAATGCGACTGTGTTGATGAGCTTAGAATGAGCCAGTCATATCTGCATGAGACCACCCCCCATAGAGACCACCGTGCTGCACCAGCATGTTAATACAGGAGCCCAAATTGTGCATACTTACTCATGCGATATGCTATCTACCTCTTCCTTGTTCAGGCTAACAAGCTTGAGATGCCTGTGAAGTGGAGGATCATACATATTGCTTATCAGAAAGCAGCACGAACCCTGTCGCTAAGGACACAAAAATGTAAAAAACTAAATTCCTCACCACTAGATGGCAGTACCATAATTTCCAGACTATAAGCCAGTACTTTTTTATACACCTTGAACACTGTGGCTTAAACAATGATGCGCCTAATTTATAGATTTTTACAGGCTTTCTTGTAATTTTCTCACAAGTCGAAATAAGCCCATTAATGATGTCCATTGATTGGCTGAAAGCCGCGGTCCTCACCCGGAGTAAATTCATACACAAAGTAAATACACTGAACAAAAATATAAATGCAACACTTTTGGTTTTGCTCCCATTTTGTATGAGATGAACTCAAAGATCTAAAACTTTTTCCACATATACAATATCACCATTTCTCTCAAATATTGTTCACAAACCAGTCTAAATCTGTGATAGTGAGCACTTCTCCTTTGCTGAGATAATCCATCCCACCTCACAGGTGTGCCATATCAAGATGCTGATTAGACACCATGATTAGTGCACAGGTGTGCCTTAGACTGCCCCTTTAATTTCTTTTCTGGCTGAAGAATGGCCCTGTGACACTGGCACTTTGCTCCACAGTTCCTGTGTCAGATCACGGTTTCTGGAGGTCATCCATCAGGTGGCTGAGTTGCAGCGCTTGGTGTGCTGGTCCACGCCAATGCGAGACCGGCCTGGTCTGCTACAGCTGTAATTCTTTGTTTGGGTGTCTGTAGTGCTGTCAGCGGAGCCTCAATCCTCACCACGTAAAGTTGAATGAGTCATTGTGCGGCAGCACCTCATTCATTAACGGCCCAGTTACCACAGGCATCAGACGATTTTGTCTGCATGTGATGAAATTATCCCATGATCCATAAGAAAAACAAAATAAAATAAAATAACTCAGTTTTGCCTCTGTGTAGAGGGGAGACTCTGTGCAACACCGTGCATGCTCTTGATCCTGTGCCCATCAATAAGTGCATGTTCCACCTTCAGAAAAAAGCATTTATGGTACGTGTTTGTGTATGTTACCAGTATGTATTTAATTAAAAGTTAAAAAAATCTTTCTGTGCAAATATCTCATGTTTCAACGTGGCCACCTGCGGCTTATAGACAAGTGCGGCCTATATATGTACATTTTTTTCTTTTAAAAATTGGTGGGTGTGGCTTATATTTAGGTGCGCTCAATAGTCCGAACATTACGGTAAATTGTCCACACTGTAAGTTTAAGCAAAGGTTATATAGGTGAAGAAGAACCCAAGGGACGGAGACATGTTCCTCATATGTGTAAAGACACATACACACCAGTCCCACATGTGTAAAGACTCAAACGCCGCACTGCAGACATTTTCATGCTCACACTTCATTTTTGAGTTATGTACCTGTCTTCCTCACAAACGGGCTGCATTTCATGATGGAAATGAAGTAATGCATTTCACTTGACCTGTCATTTATTTTGCAACAGCACATCATCTGCACACATAAGTACTGTTGATAAAGTTGGAGTAGCAATAAAATATGGTTGTATAAAGCAAATGGTAGAGGCTGCATCACAGTGCCAATAATCGTTGGCACATTTATTAAATTATTGGTGTGTACAGTGGAAGTGCTGTGGAAAAATGAAGAATCACTCTGGAGACGGGCAGGACTGAGTGGTTTGGCTATTTTACAAATGTTCGTGTATTTATGGGTTTTCTGCAGCATCTTTTAGGGCTGTAAAATTATTATTTTACCAGAGTGAAATTCACAGGCTGACCAATCACAGTATATAAGTTTGTGCTTACTGTGCAGCAACAGGAACAATTTCGTACAAGTACAACCTTTACAATGAACTAAAAACCCCAGAAACAGCAAAAGATGATATCCAATAAGAAAGAAAAAAAAAATAAGAGAAGATACTACAGATGAGAGCTTGCACTGTTTCCCACCGGATTGAAATATACATAACCAGCATTTTCTACACAACAATGGTCTACTACATATGACAAATATTTCACTTTATGTTATACCTGATGATGATGGAACGTAAAGGCATCCCAGGAGTTGTCATTTGGAGAATACACCCTAACAGGCCTTCAGTGTAAATATAACACCATCTTATTAGCAGATGTGCTCAAACAACATGGAGATGCTCGAATCATGTTTGACAAAGAAGCTAAAATGCTTAGTGTCAGAGTGAGCTCATGCATATTTGAGATGGCCTGAATCCGCCACCCCTCTACTTTGATGACACTACCATAAAAATTGTGTCTACCTTCAACAACCTTGGCTCATCAGTGTAATGCTGTTTGCACAATACAAGACCCCAGAGCAGAGAACATCACAGGAGTAAAATCTGACCAGGCTTGATTCTTAGCTGCAATTGTAACAGAGTCCAGGATACAGTAAAAAAAAAACAAACAAACAAACAAACAAAAAAAAACAGTTCATACAGAAAAAGCCTCCAGGCGGAAGCACAGACTGGTTAAATGATGAGCCAGTCCACTTACAACAGTGTCTATGAGGGAACAGTGGGATAGGTAAACAATTAAATCAAACAGAAGGGCGTTACACAGGGGGCAATTCGTAGACAAAATAGAGAATCCCAAAGTCAGCAGGCTAAACTCAGAAGACGGATGGCAGCGTGGGTCAGTAACTGCAGAGCAAACCCATGAGGGAGCAGGTCCAGTGCATCCGGAAAGTATTCACAGCGCTTCACTTTCTCCGCATTTTGTTATGTTACACTCTTATTCCAAATTTGAAAAAGTTTGATCGGGATCTGATCTGGATTTTGTGGACATTTGAACAGGCCCGGTGCCAGAAAAAATATATTACGGGGGCGATGAGTTTATCACAGGGGGCGGGGTCACCCCCACAAAAAAGTGCGCACTGGAGGGTACCTGCCTCTGAGTGTGCGTAATGAATTGGGTGCGCTCCTAGAAAGCTTGTGTATTTAGGCTACACCGTGGTAAGAGACTGACTAAGAGTAAAGAGTGATGACAGTATTTTTTAATTATTATTTGAACATATAGACCCTCGGTCAAGTGATCTCCTGCATACCACAAAACCAAATCAACAACTGATCTGAGAAACGACACGAGACAGTAGATTAACCCCACATAAACCTTTCATGTAGATGTACAGTGGTCCCTCGTTTATCGCGGGAGTTACGTTCTAAAAATAGCCCGCAATAGGCGAAATCCGTGAAGTAGTCAGCGTTATTTTTTACAATTATTATAGACGTTTTAAGGCTGTAAAACCCCTCACTACACACTATACACTTTTCTCAAACAGGCATGAACATTTTCTCACTTTTCTCTCGTGTGTAAACACTCTCAAAGCTCAAACCTTAGTAGAAAAATAAGATCAACCTGTTTTCAGGCCCAAACATTTGTTTGAGAAATAAAAATAGAACGTTTTATATATAAATAATTATGATGGCTTTTAGAACTAACGAATTTCATTTTAACAATCAACCTACGAGGGTTAGGGACACATAAGAAATTATTAATAGTGACTGACCAGTATTTCACAGTTCCTCTGATCACGCCTCTTTGTCCTGGTGCCGCGCCACTGTCACGCCTTTTCCACTCACACCTCGCTGCAGGTGAAGAACACAGTTATGGGTAGTTGTTGGTGTTCTTTTTTATTCTGGGTGAGAAGATTCTTATAAACAGACACGCAGAACACAATGCGCATGCTCTCCCTTCGCGGTGCCGCAACAGGTGTCCCGTCATCTCGACAGAACACCGGCCTGCTTGATGAGGACGCAGAGCACAATGCGCTGTTTAAAAAAAAAAAAAAAAGCATGCAAAATTGGACTAAAAAAATCCGCAAAACTGCGAGGCGCTATATTTTCCAGTATTTCTTTTTCTTTCCTTTTTATTTTTATTTTTGATAACTCTCATATCCGAGGGGGCGAGGTTGATGACATGAGGAGGCGTCGCCCCCAAACGCCCCCTCGTGGCGCAGGGTCTGCATTTCAATTTAATATTGAAAAGCCCATTTGGTGTACATTTTGCATTATCTCTCAATCAAACGTGCCTCAGTAACTCATTTTTCTGTTATGCGTTCTATGTGTTTAGCCACACCACCAAAATTTGATGTCTATCTTCCGGTTATCAGTCAGAAACCAACTGGCAAAAAGCAATGACAAATTCTGCATAGCAAGATAACCAACGTTCTGTGAACATTATCTGAAAAAGAATTCAGAAATTGAAAGATTTGAAAAAACAACAACCTGACAACACCACAAAAAACTTTGATTCAAGTGCCTGAACTACATACATACTCCTGACATTTGATCACATCTAATTTATTTAGCTTATGTAAAGCCACTTCTGACAGGACTTTCACATTGAATTTTTTTTTTCCCAAGGTAAAATTTTGTGGAATTGGAAACTATGGGCACATTGCTCTAAATTTCTTTTATAAATTTGCAAAAATCGCAAAAAAATCCACAAAAACCTTTTTTCACATTGTCATTATGGGGTATTGTGTGTAGAATTTGAGGAAAAATGAATTCCATCCATTTTGAAATCAAGCTGTAATCTAATAAAATGTGGAAAAAGTGAATCGCTGTGAACACTTTCTGGGTGCACTGTGACAAAGTGGCAGTGGAATAAGTGAAAACTGACAATTAAATAATGTTGGAAACAATCAAGGATCTGCACGTAAACGCAGAACCGTGTGAATAATAAGTTACTGAAAATCCACAGATATCAGATGACAAAGTCAAAGCATAGAAAATAAGTAATGTGGAAAAGAATTTTGTATGTACAATGCCTCAGTGGATTTGGTCCTGTATGGATCTGAGATCTGCCCTCAACAACACCTTGGCAGCCCGGATTGACAGGTTTGACAGCAGAGCCCTCAGGGGGATTCAAGGCATCCCATCCATATTTACAGCCTGGTACAACAAACTATTTTGATTGCTCATTTTCCCCTTCATGACAACTGTATGGACATTTAAAAAAGAAAAATCATCAATTTAAGACATTTTCAGACAAACTTATGAATAATTACAAGTGTGGTCACTTTGAGTGGAAAATTGGGTGCTGGAGTCAAGACCCCATTAGCAGTGACTGGTAGCTGCTTGGGACTTGACCTGATCGAGTTCACTGTTTGCCGTTTCTGGGCATTTTATTACACATATCTGAAATAATATGGCTTACTGTACAGTTAACTCTACTAACAGATCATCAAATATGTCGTTGTTTCAATATTTCCTTTGGGTGAAATTTTAATATTATTTCATTCATATGTTTGCACCATTAGCGCCAGGTTAGCACTAATAAGTGTATTGCTTGGTGAGATTAGGTCCACTGATGACACAACAGTTATTAAAGTCTGAGTCACACTGTGACACATTGAGGAAATATGTGAGTAACAAATACTAAATTTTGATATTCATTCATGCACATTTTTGTCCTGTACAAATCGTTTTCCCATTCTTTAAATCCATTCCTTGTCAGCTAGTTAATGTCAGGTGAGTCCTTCAGAAAGTTTTGCACATGCTCAAAACTTTGGATTCCCTGTGTTTACAGGCTTGTTTAATTTTTTGTCCTGCACTTGTTCATAGTTTGCCAGTGGATATCCAGCACGTTAGTTTTATCTGTGCATTATCTGTCTGTCTTCTGTTCATGCTATGTACCTGCATTCGGTGGTTGTCCACTCATTCCATCAGAGCTCCAAATCCACCATAAACCAATGGATTAGACGATTTTTGCCACCAGACAAACCCGTTACTAATAAGTTTACTAAATCTGTCACAATGTGACTACACCTGAAGACAATATGCTAGTGATATTTTTAACACCTGCACCAAAGCCATCAAGATGTGAAACTCCTTTTGCAAATTTTGAACATCGGTGGAGCAAAGTTCAGTGCACTGAACTTAAGGCAGACTATGTTAAAAATAATGCAAGAACAAACGTTCTCCTCTGACTTTTTCTGGGTGCAGCCGAGAACTTTTAGAAGTACCATCATATACAGTCTGCAGTTCAGGTACACAACCAATGACAAGCTCAGAGCGCTTACAAAGAGCCATCCACCTCCAGCAGCACAGTCATGCTAAACATTCGATAGCACAAACACATCCTGTGCCTCCCTGCCAAACATCAAACCTGAGACATCCTAGACTTTGATCCCTTTCTGGCTACCTGAAGACATCCAAGATGGTCCCCCTGCACCTGCTGCAACCTCAGGACATGTAACATCACACCAGACTGAACTCAACAGGTGGTACAGCACAGAATAAGATAGAAGGCCCTGGTAAACCTGGTTAGCATGCCACTTCATGTGCAAGAGTACCAAGAAGAAGAAAGATGAATGTTATTTAATATGTTTCACAGATTCAACCCTCAACTCCTTCTACCAACATGAGATAAGTAAGAGAAGCTGCAAACAAACAAACAACTTTGGCAGCTGGTATGTATGCACCACGAAACATCGCACTGACGGGCAGGCGTGCACGATGCTGGTGCGACGGTTTGTGCATGTGGGAACACAGTGCCACCAGCTGCACGATGTGGTTACACATCGTGCAGCTGGTGTGAAGAAAAAGATAAATAACAAATTAAAAAATACATGCTGCAACAGTTCTGTGCACGCGAAAACACAGCAGCTTTTCCCCAGTAGCTGCGCGATATGGTTACACAGAAAACTAGAGACATTCGTCATGAAATGCACCGCGCACAGTACTATTTTCCATGTAAAGTGCAGTAATATGTACATGTGTGGGGTAGGTATTTGGTTGAACCCTTATGTGTTTGATGTAAACTGGGATACACAGTGGAAAAATTGGAGATTGACATTATATTTATTTGGAGGATGTGGCCAACAGTGACCATAAAAAGTCAGTAGCCTTTGAACAAATGCAACTATTGGTAATTTTTTTAAAAGTAGGTCACGGTCATCGGAAGTCATTGGACTTTGAACCTGTATGAAGTACTCCTCCAAGGCATGTACCCACAAAATATGAAGTTTTTGCGAGCAATAGATGCAGAGGTACATGGCGGCGAACAAATTTCAGGCAAAGGATTTGACAGTTGTGACCACTGGTGACCTTGAAAAGTAGGTCAAGGTCACCAGCTTTCGAACCCATGCGAAGTACTCCTCCAAGGCATGTACCCACCAAATATGAAGTTTCTGAGAGCAAAAGGTGCCAAGGTACATGGTGGCGAACAAATTTCAGGCGAAGGATTTGACAGTTGTGAACACGGGTGAACTTGAAAAGTAGGTCAAGGTCACCACCCTTCGAACCCATCCGAAGTACTCCTCCAAGGCATGTACCCACTATATATGTAGTTTCTGCGAGCAATAGGTGCCGAGCTACGTTGCCGCAAAGGATTGGACAGTTGTGACCATTGGTGACCTTGAAAAGTAGGTCAAGGTCACTGGTCTACGAACCCATGTCAAGTACTCCTCCAAGGCATGTACCCACCAAATATGAAGTTTCTGTGAGCAATAGATGCCGAGGTACATTGCGGTGAACAAATTTCAGACAAACAGACAGACGGAAGGACAGACAACCCGGATGCTATATGCCCCGCCTCGCGGCGCAAGCACTGTGCGGGTCATAAAAAGTACATCAATCAATCACAGGATTCAAACTCGCGCCTTCCAAAAGCTTTGATTGCCAGTCAGAAACTTTACCAAATGAGCTAAAGGTGCTGAACACTGCCTCATATCAGGAAGCACATGGACGTATTCACAGAAAAATGAAAACGACGCATCATATAAAAACATCGCATTGTATTAAATCCCTCTCATCAAGCGGCGATACAAATATGATCCATCTGTTCCTCTTTAGATGACCCATGTTCACTGACGTACAGTCATGAAATGACATGAAGAAGAAGCAGCTCGCTCATCTCATTCATGTCCACATCTGCTGGCATGTGTCCTGCTGGCCCACATGTGTCTTGTGGACAGTGCACTGCAGGAACAGAGCTCATGTGGGTGACATATTCAGATCGCCTGTTGTGTGTTATGATCTGACAGTCCATTTCAACCTGGGGGCAGCCTGTCCATGTGCATGCTGTGCACGCTCGCTTGCTGCTGCCCGTCGCCACAGTGATATATGTTTTTATTTTTGTCCACTTGATGGCAACAAATAGACCTACACGCGTCACAGTGGTCAGTTGTTCGTCCATGTCCATCCAAACACAGCACTGTCCAGCTGGGATGTCCAGAATGACAGATCTCTGCGGCCGCTTTTTTTTTCTTTTCCCCCTGTCTGCATATATAGTAATGGTAAATGCCACACTGGCAGAACCATTTATGAACATTAATACACATATATGCATTTTATTCTTGCAGGACAGAAGGTATGTAATGCGTGAGTGAATGTGGTGTGCATGTGTGACCCCCATCCGTCCTTCCCGATCAGCCTACCACATCCTACTCAAAGCCGACTGACAACTTCTATTAGGAGGGACCGACCACCAAAACAACACGAAGACAGACAAAAACGAAAGACAAGTGGTGAAAGCAATAACTGTGAAGTGAGACACAGAGGAGACGGGGCCCCAACATAAAACATGCCGGAACAAACCACCACACATGAATAAGCAGTGACAGTGACAGTCTGTTGTCTAGTTAGTGAGCATTCATTCCCTAATCTAGGACACCAGAGTCTTGATCCCCTTGAGAGCACCCAAAACTGAATTGTGGTGTTGGCTACGAACACATAACCAGCCACACACAGAGACCTAGATCACAGCTATATATCCAATCACTACTGTGGCTGGTGTGTTGGCCCAAGATAAAAGTACAGAACCCTACCATAAGACATGGACCACTCTGGCGCGTTGGAAGCCATATGGTCGACCGCAACCAACGACAGAAAAGGGCCCAGGACGCAGGGTCCCATTAGGAACCAGGCAAAAAAGGGAAGTGGAAGGGCACAGGGGCCAGGAAGGGCAGCCGCCAGAGCCACCGGGGAAGCACGACTGACCAACAAGGGAGCAGCCCGACGGCGCCGGAACACACCCCCGACACCGCTCCCCCCAACGGAGGCACAGGAAGTAACCCCATACCAGAGAGAAGCACGCAGGGCACTGGCAGGGCCCACCAAGGGGGGGGGGGGCAGAACCGCATCACGTCGCCCACAGCCCCGAGAGGGAGGAGCAAGCGGGGACGGGGAGCAAAGGAACTACTGCAACTGAATCCAGAGCACAGGCAGGGACCACCGGCACACGAGGACAGGGCCCGGCCACCAGGAAAGAGGCAAGACCCACCACCCGGGCCAGGAAGCACACGAGGCCCCCCGACACCCGAGACCCCCCCAGCAGCCCGCAGGACCCCCCCAGCCCCCAAACCACCCCCACCCCGGATCCCACCCCAGACACCAAGCCCAAGATCGGGAACCTCCTAAGCGAGAACGGGGCAACACCCCACCCCACGGAAACCGCGGTCCCCAAATCCACAGCAGCCGTCCGCCCCCCGTGTCAGACTCCCATGCCCCACCGCCACCACCCACCCCCCCAACGAACCCCAGGACCCCGGGCCCCACGAGTCCCAGAGCAGGGCCCCAAGACCACGGCAGAACCGGCGAGGCAGACCCCCCACCCCAGGCCCCCACAGCCATCCGGGGCCAACCACACATGCCACCCTCCACGGCCGCTTCTGTCATAGCCACACCTCCTGTGAGTTCAGCCCACACACCAAAGCCACACTAGTGGGGCACTTAGACAGATCTCACTGCGAGTACGACAGTGATTGCCTGCAGTCTGTTGTGCCAAGAGTGCGAACGGCCACACACTTTCTAAGTGCCATGCGAGCGGTGTTAGATGTTTGTGCGTGTCACCTGGAATTTGGCTGACACCTGCTGCGAGAGGGTTCAATGGGCACCGTTTCATCCACGTACAAATCACAATTCACGTACTATTCATGGAAAAAAGACACTGCACTGTACAGAAAAGTGGAAAGAGGATTCATTTAATATTTACCTCATTTTGTCTTTGATGGTGACAGTTTTTGAGTTAGTTAATGCTACAGGTTGACATCATAACAGTAATCAGGGTGCAGATTACTTGTCTGACCTGTCTGATGTGATACGCGCTTTCCGTGACAGTCAAGCTGCATGTCCACTTCTGCTGAATTGACAGCGGAACATTCAGAAGCCCAGAATGAACCATCAGCCCCAAGAAAAGTAGCAGACAAACTTCTATGCCTGATCTCCGCTCAAAATGAATACATAGAAAAGTTTCTGATGAACTTTGTGGACATCAACTGATGAGAAACTCATCTTGCTGTTTATAACAGTGATTTATAAAATTAACTTTATTCATAAAAATCTCGGCACACAGCCCTGATCATTGCGCCTGTTGGCTGTGATATTGAAATGATCTTGCTCTTTGTTTTTCTCGCTGGGTTCACATCCAAACTCACTTCACTCCGGTCATGTGTCAGTGGACGATGTGCTGTTGTGATCATTGCGCGCCCGTCGGGCGGTCATGGGGTGATCTGTGAGGTGTTTGTGCAGCTTCTGGGCTTGACGACTCTTCTGCAAAAATCATGTGCAGCTTCATACGTCACCGTGGCCACTGAGATCATGGCGGTTTGTGAGATGATACCGAGCAGACTTTGTATGGTCCTAGCGGCAGCTGTGTGCTGCTTTGGCAACATGCGCTGTTTGATGCAATGTCATGACTGCACAAGGACTGCTGGACAGACCCCGTCCCTGTGTAAAGGTGGTTTTAGTGGTAAGCACTGTTGCATCACAGCAAGAAGGTCCTGGGATCGCTTCCCGCCTGGTCTTTTCTGTGTGGAGTTTGCATGTTCTCCCTGTGGGTACGTGGTTTCCTTCCACAATCAAAAACATGCTTATGTAGGGTCTGCGCCTTTCTCTGCCCTTAACCAAGGCAGTGCCTCTACATCTGGAGTTGGTCCCCACGTGCTGGACTACAGCTGACCACTCCTAGTGGTTGTATTGTGTCTCACTGTAATTGAGATGGGTTAAATGTAGAGGTCAAGCTTCATTGTATATACTATGTAAAGGCTCTTCTCCTGCTTCTTCTTCATATGGAAATGGCTCCGGAATTGTCCAGTCAAGGTTTGAATTGCCAAGGTCATGTCTGCCTGCGTTTTTGTTGGTCTACTTGACCCAGGTCATTTTCCTGGTCCCTGTCAAACTTCGTAAGCCAGTGAAAGTTGACACCAAGATTACCGTTAAAGTGTTCCTTGTGGCGAAGGTCAAATAATTTGATTTCCAACCTGATTTGGGCCAAATGTAGCACACACTGTGTTGGATTCCAGAAATGCCCCAGCTACACCAGCCTAAGGTACAGTAAATCATTTGGGTGAAGATCAAGGTCACTGGGGTCAAATTTCAGGCCGCTATAGCCCTTACTCTCATCATGGCCAGTGAGGTGATCAAACATGATCTTGTTGGCAGTGATAGTAATGCTGCTGTGACATCAGTGAGATGAAAACCATGTCAAAGGTAGATGACGCACCACCACCACACGGGCCTCTCATTGGTTGTAATTACAGAATAGTTACAGGCCACATTAGAGGCTTCGGAGACAAATGACTTAACAAGCTGCACAAGGAGTCCTAATTATTGAGCAATTAGAAATGTAATTATGGTCTCCTGCGATGGCTTGGTGACGAGCTAGCTAACCGTGTGACTGAGCATCACATTTAACTGCAAGCTAATCTGTCACACACGCCTCCAGTTGCAGCCTCATGACAGAAACGTGTGGCCTGTTATCCATCATGGCTTAAAACAAATAAAAATAAAAAAAACACACCTTTTTCATCTCACTGATGCTCTTTGTATTATGGTTTTAGATTTGACCTATTTTAATTTTGTGCATGGTTTACCTCATGCAGCTACAGCGGGCAGATGTTAATAGACATGCTGACGTCATTACACAACAACAGAGACTACAGATCACTGAACAGCAGCTCATCAGCACAGCCTGGAAAATGTTCATTTTAATTACGCTTTCTTGTCAAACCTGCAGAGGTCTCAGGAAGGTCGTGCACAAGAGGTTTGCTGCTAAAAAAAAACTGCAGAGGTTCTTTTGGTTTTCATGCATCAACACAATTATGGCAGAAGTTAAGTTTGAGTCTGGAGGGTGTTAAGTTGTTGACGAACAACAATTTGCTCAGTGCAAGCAAAAGGAGCACCCCTGAACGATTGTTTTGCTGGCAAAATAATCAAAACTGCAAAATGCTTTTATTGGTTTTGTGTGATGTTGGGAGCAAATAAACAAAGGCTCTCTTGAGCTAAATCTTATGCTTAAGTTTGTGTAAGACACTGAGCTTACCTAGAATTTTGTGAATGCAACAAATGTAAACAGCTGTGCTGTCAGTGTGCACCCTATCTGTAGACCTCATTGTGAAATCTGGATCACTGACTCACCAGCTGAGGCTCTTCTCCCTTTGGATGTCTTTTGAGCCATCGGTCGTTGCGGCCACGAGAGCTCTTTGTGAAAATCTATTGTACCTGTGTTAATATACAAATAATGAATGTTTATGAGTTCAATGGTATGAATATTTCATGAGTTGAAAGATGGAACATACCATTCAACAAGGTGAGGCCTCATAAATGGTATGTTCCATCTTTTACCAAATTAAATAATTGTTCCATTGAAGGAATGGAAAAACATGCATTATTTGTTTTATATAATGGCAAAAATAGATTGTTGTTATTTGATATTTTATTAATTTATAAACAACGGAAAAGGGACTTACATTTTGGTGTTTATCACTGGTGCTTAACAGTCCAACACGAAGTGCTCCTTGTGGCGAAAGTCAAATAATTTGATTTCTTTGTTTTTGTTTTCTGTTTCTCCCACCAGGTGGTATGCATTCAGGACTGAGTGGCTGAGCATTAGGACCTCACCCTGAACACCTGAGGCTTGTTTTCACGTGCAGGTCATCAGGGCTCACAGCTGTGGTGTATTCTGTCTTAATCAGAGATTGCTGCATTTAAACCTTGAATGCACAGTGTGTGATTGCCAGAGACTCGACCTTGTGAGCAGACGTGTGAGATCGACGTCAGGAGAACAATCTCACCATTACGGACGCAGAGACCGCTCCAGGTTTGACGCCACAGTCTGTGAAGGAGGATTGGGTGAGGTCTCACGCTCTTCAGCACACTTCCTGACGTAATTTGGTTTTGGTGACTTTTATGAAGTAATGATAGTGGATTTGGTGTCCCTCACACCTTGTGTTATTGAGCTGTCACGTTATGCTAATTGTCTAATCAGCTTCTGCTGCAGTGGAGATTTGAAGTGAGTTGTTCCGTGCCTGCAGGGTGAGAAGCTGAGTTATATTAAAGCCAGGAAGTGTTTGCTGATTGTGTGCACCTTTGAGCTGTGTCTCTCTAGGTGGAGAGTGTTGGACTCACCTCATGTTTTCTTTCTTCACAGACTCGGTTTGTCGCGGCCACCTGGGGGTGTCGGCGGGGTCCCTGGGTCCGAACTGCTGTGGCTCCAGACCGTTTGCGCTGCTGAGAGCGCGCCGTGTTTTCACCTCACCAGACCGCGGACATTTTTGGTTGTTTATCACTGCACTCATCATGATTATTAAATTCTCTTATCTTTTGAACCGTGCTCTGCTTATTTCATGCTGGGTCCTGTCAAGCGCTGGGTTGGTGGTCCGACCGCGTCCGACACATAACAGTTATACAGTAAAACACATGATGAATGTTTTTACATTCTGGAACATACCATTCAACTCAGTTTTGCCTCATTGAATGGTATGTTCCAGCTTTCACCTCATGAAATATTTGTACCATTGAACTCATAAACATTCATTTGTATACTAAGGTATATCTAAATATCTTTAAAAAAAAAAGAGTAGAACTACTTAGGTGCCTGGTCTTGAGAACCAGGGATGGTAAGTTGAAAAGCTTTTTTATCCCATGGGAACTCTTCCTACCCACCTAAGTGGCTCAAGAATATGGACAGCATGTATATAAGTGATATTTACACAATCAGCGTAGTTAACAACATATACAAGAAATATAGGTACTACATAATATTATAGGAGTTAGCTCCTGAAAGCTAAAAGTTCATACAGGAGGAGATTGTCGTATACATCTACCTAGTCTGTAGACTTGTTGTAAAACTAAATTATAGCTAGTAGGCTAAGCTATAAATATAGTTATGTTATTATAGAAACAGAAGCTATGATGTAATATGTTTTAGGTTTCTATCTAAAGTTCATCCTGCTAGCTAGGTTATGAATTGCGACTATAGGAAGACAAAATCCATACTCTACATGCTTTCTAACGGAAACCCCAAACTTAGATACTATCTATTGATATCTATTAAAGAACCCATAAACTTGAGAACCATTAAAAATCTACACCATGTAAAATAAAAGTGTAAATCACGAAAGTAGGCTAACTATAGCCAAATGAGCTACCGTTAATTTAGCCGTTAACTAGCCAACCATACCTTGCTAGTCAACAAAGTTAAACAAAGCCTGTAACTGGCATATAAAGTACAATAGCATCACTTCAGCCTACAATAACAGTCTTAACAACAAATACAACAAATTCATGTACAGACTGCTGTCAGCTTTCCCCACTCCAGTGAAAAGTCGCGTCAGAAATTTGTCCAGCTTTTTATCCTAACTTCATCCTCTCCATCCTAACAGTTCTTCATGCCTCGAGACATCTTATGACATGGTGGATTTGTTTTTGTGTGTGTGTGTGAGAAGAATTAGCAGTGTCAATTAGCTCCTTCACATTGTCGTCCTCCAGCAAAACCAACTCCGCCATGTTTAGTTAAACGCCACCCCCGGTAGTGTGAGCGTGTGCAGTGGTTGGGCGTGAAATAGCACATTTCATAAAGCACCAAAATTGCATGCTAAAAAGAACTATTGCACAGTCAGTGAAACACGATGGCAAATGGTACGAATAATCCATGTCACGTGACATACAAGCCACCAATCAAATGACAAGGATCCACTCAGCTGTTATGTAATGATAAATGTGGAGGAGGTGGTGATATTGCTCCATTTCAAGAACGCTGAGTACAGGCTGCTGTGGGACACGAGAACAAATCTGTCGCTTACAGTCGTAGATATGGTTACTTAGCTGCAATATTTCTGTCTTTGCATGTGTGACAATTCTTTGTTGTGCTTTATTTGTTATTGTTAGTATGACCACACCAGATGGTCACTCCACTGAGCCTGGTCGGCTTAAGGTTTCTTCCTAAAATCTACCTTGCTTGTGTGAAGCACCGAGGGGTGACTTATGTTGTGATTTGATGCTGTATAAATTAATATAAATGAAACTAAGTTCAGGTGTTGCAGCCCAGCGTAATAGTGCTGCCCAGTCCAGCATAAATGCAAGCTGTCATTCATTTTCTAGTTAAGACCACTGGTGTAAAAACTACTCATTCACATACACATCTGAACCTCTCTCTCCAGGTGGTACACACTGCTCTCCCTTCTTTTTTGTGTAAAACCACTCAAACAACACACATCCTGGTAACCAGAGGCTGCTGTGTGTTGATCATAAGGACAGTGATGATCATTGACTCTGATCAGTGAGACTCTTTCTTACAGTTGGTGTGATTGAGGCTGACAGTCCTGGACCACACGATGGTAAACCACATACAAAGTCAATAAAAAATGCTCATTAAAGCTCATAAAGGCACTGTATGCCATATCTTGTTTGCAGAATTGCAACACATACTAACGAACCTGCAGTTTATCTGGCTTCTGATTAATTTGTTATAGGTCATAAGTGTTATGTATGTTTGTGATACCATACTGATGCCTGAGGGTGTCATTTAATAGGACTACAGTGACCTTAAACGTCTTTCTTTTTTTTCACGTCTTGCTTGAAGCGAAGTATCTTATAGTGCTTTTTGGTCAATCTTCATGTTCTTACTTACAGTGCAATGCCTGACCAATTAAAAAAAACATGTCAATATGGATAGTGTGAGAGACTGCATTGGTTTCCAGGGTGCTGTGGGAACAATTTAGCCTCAGGATCAATGAGCTTCAAAATAAGAGAGCATATTGTTCATCTTTTCAGGGTCAGTGTGTGTGTCTGCCATGCTTGCAGGCCAAGTTGAAGCCAATACAGTACAATTTAATGGTGTATTAATGAGAGACTTTTGCCAGTAATGACAGATGAGGGCAAGGAGGGTATAGCCCAAATAACACCCTGAGCTTTGGGGGGAACTGGCAGCCATACTCCACAATCCATTGTTCTAAGGAGTGGCCATGTGAAATATATAGTGGTTTTCAAACTACATAATCTACAGTAGTGTTCAGAATAATAGTAGTGCTATGTGACTAAAAAGATTAATCCAGGTTTTGAGTATATTTCTTATCGTCACATGGGAAACAAGGTACCAGTAGATTCAGTAGATGCTCACAAATCCAACAAGATCAAGCATTCATGATATGCACACTCTTAAGGCTATGAAATTGGGCTATTAGTAAAAAAAAAGTAGAAAAGGGGGTGTTCACAATGGTAGTAATAGTAGCATCTGCTGTTGACGCTACAAACTCAAAACTGTTATGTTCAAACTGCTTTTTTAGCAATCCTGTGAATCACTAAACTAGTATTTAGTTGTATAATCACAGTTTTTCATGATTTCTTCACATCTGCGAGGCATTAATTTTGTTGGTTTGGAACCAAGAATTTGCTCGTTTACTAGTGTGCTTGGGGTCATTGTCTTGTTGAAACACCCATTTCAAGGACATGTCCTCTTCAGCATAAGGCAACATGACCTCTTCAAGTATTTTGACATATCCAAACTGATCCATGATACCTGGTATGCGATATATAGGCCCAAAACCATAGTAGGAGAAACATGCCCATATCACGATGCTTGCACCACCATGCTTCACTGTCTTCACTGTGAACTGTGGCTTGAATTCAGAGTTTGGGGGTCATCTCACAAACTGTCTGCGGCCCTTGAACCCAAAAAGAACAATTTTACTCTCATCAGCCCACAAAATATTCCTCCATTTCTCTTTAGGCCAGTTGATGTGTTCTTTGGCAAATTGTAACCTCTTCTGCACGTCTTTTATTTAACAGAGGGACTTTGCGTGGGATTCTTGCAAATAAATTAGCTTCACACAGGCGTCTTCTAACTGTCACAGCACTTACAGGTAACTCCAGACTGTCTTTGATCATCCTGGAGCTGATCAATGGGTGAGCCTTTGCCATTCTGGTTATTCTTCTATCCATTTTGATGGTTGTTTTCCGTTTTCTTCCACGCATCTCTGTTTTTTGTCCATTTTAAAGCATTGGAGATCATTGTAGATGAACAGCCTATAATTTTTTGCACCTGCGTATAAGTTTTCCCCTCTCCAATCAACTTTTTAATCAAACTACGCTGTTCTTCTGAACAATGTCTTGAACGTCCCATTTTCCTCAGGCTTTCAAAGAGAAAAGCATGTTCAACAGGTGCTGGCTTCATCCTTACATAGGGGACACCTGATTCACACCTGTTTGTGCCACAAAATTGATGAACTTACTGACTTAATGCCACACTACTATTACTGTGAACACCCCCTTTTCTACTTTTACTAATAGCCCAATTTCATAGCCTTAAGAGTGTGCATATCATGAATGCTTGGTCTTGTTGGATTTGTGAGAATCTACTGAATCTACTGGTACCTTGTTTCCCATGTAACAATAAGAAATATAATCAAAACCTGGATTAATCTTTTTAGTCACATAGCACTACTATTATTCTGAACACTACTGTATATACAGCAGAGCAGGCAGCTTGTAGGGATAATGATTTGGGCTGCCAAAATGTAACTGGAATGACTGGAAAAGTAACCTATGTAGGACTGGTATCCTGCCCAAGAGGACTCATAGAATCTCATCTTCTTTGGACTACAGAATCCAAAGAAATGCACCTGCTTATACAGGACATACTGTACTTCTTATTTACTTCAAACTACACAGAATTTGGATGTAGTGTCCACTTTTTTCTTTATTATATTACCTCATGTTATAATGAGTCTGATAAATTTCAACATGTTTAAACATCATTTAGTTAAAACAATGACAACATCTTTGCTGATAAACTGGTTACTGACAACATTGAACTACAGCATTCCATTTGGCTATAGGAAAATGGCATTATACATTTTTAGAAAGAAAAGCAATAATTATTTTGGGCTGTTCATATGCTTGACAATAATAAAATAGCACAACTTTAAATTTAACCCTCTGGAGTTCAGGGTATAATTGGCCGTTTTTGACTACTTTTGGTTTTACCTTTATAATTTACCTTTAAAAAGTGTTTACCTGGCCTTTCTTGGTGTCATTTTTTTCATGTGTTTCTCATTCATTCTGACGTAGGAAAATGTTTTTTTTTTACTGTGAAAACCACAATCTTGTTTAAAAAACTATTTTCATAACTTCAAATGTAAATATAAATTGTAAATTTTAAAAACATATGTATAAATAATAAATAATATATAAAAACAAAAACAAAGTTAAATACAACTATTTACATGAATGCAGGAAAAGTTTCAGGTGTTTTTTGTACAATTATTTACAAAACAGATTTCACAATAAGATTTAGAATTTCAAAAACATATGTACAAATATCGTGCAGGAAATGCTAATGCTAAACTATTTAGGAAACAATCAGATGTCAAAATAAGATTTAGAATTTAAATATAAATGGTAAATTTATGCACAACGTAGTGCAGGACATGCTAAACTATGTGTGAAATAGTCAGATATCACAATAAGATTTAGAATGTAAATATAAATTGTACATTTCAAAAACATATAGTGCAGGAAATGCTAATGCTAAACTATTTGGAAAACAATCAATGTCAAAATAAGATTAGAATGGAAATATAAATGGTACATTTCAAAAACATATGTGAAGTGTAGTGCAGGACATGCTAAACTATTTGTGCCCCTCAAATAAATAAATAAATAAACACAACTCCTGTCCAACACAACACACACAACACAGAGGGGCACATTGCTGGCCTGACACTTCCACGGTGTGTCACTCCTCTTGTTGCCCACGTGAAGGCACCATTGGCGCCTCAGTCTACCTTTTGTGGCCTTTTGGTGAGGATCTGTGCCTGTCACAATTGGCACAGGAACGTGGTTCTGGCTCCTGTTCTGTGGGACACCTGTTTTGTCTGTGCCACACAGGTGACACACTGGCTCCACTGTGAAGTCCTTGTGTGTCATGGGCTGCACTTGCTTGCTTGCTGATCTCACAATGCAAGATGAATGCATTTGTGGTTGCAATGTCAAGTAAGTGCAGCAACACTGTCCTGTACCAGCGTGTTTCGATAGGTGTAGTAGTACTGGATGAGCTGGTCAGATAGGTTGACTCCAACCATGTTAAGCCAACACTGGGGTAGGACAGGGAATGTCTTGCACCATCAAGCATCCATCCTTCGCATCCCTGACTCTTGCTTGCCTCTACTGGTGGTTGGCTCTCACTGCGGTATTGTATCACTTCCTGTTCCGGAGCACAGCTGTGTTTTGCTGTATCTGTTAGCTGGTTAATCTGCATAGTTAGATTGATCTAGATAACTAGATAACGATTTGTTTCACAGTGTAATCTTCATGTGCCTTAACTAAAGCACTCCCTCTGCTGAATCACCTCTAAATTATTTACACATTATTCACTTTGTGTGTTTTTAGGAATCCGCTAGCTTAGCGCAGCTACTAGCTCTTAGCCGGTATAGCATGGCGGATTCTCCTGTCTCTCCCGCACTTTTCTGCTCTGGGTGTGAAATGTTTAGTTATTCCTCGGCCTCCTTTAGCAGTAACGGTACTTGTAATAAGTGTAGCTTATTCGTAGCTTTGGAGGCCAGGCTGGGCAAATTGGAGATTCGGCTCTGCACCTTGGAAAATCCTACAGCTAGCCAGGCCCCTGTCATTGGTGCGGACCAAGGTAGCTTAGCCGCCGTTAGCTGTCCCCCAGCAGAACCCGAGCAGCCGGGAAAACAGGCCGGCTGGGTGACTGTGAGGAGGAAGCGTAGTCCTAAACAGAAGCCCCTTGTCCACCACCAACCCGTTCACATCTCTAACCATTTTTCCCCGCTTGGCGACACACCCACCGAGGAACAAACTCTGGTTATTGGCGACTCTGTTTTGAGAAATCTGAAGTTAGCGACACCAGCAACCATAGTCAAATGTCTTCCAGGGGCCAGAGCAGGCGACACTGAAGGAAATTTGAAACTGCTGGCTAAGGCTAAGCTTAAATTTGGTAAGATTGTAATTCACGTCGGCAGTAAGGACACCCGGTTATGCCAATCGGAGGTCACTAAAATTAACACTGAATCGGTGTGTAACTTTGCAAAAACAATGTTGGACTCTGTAGTTTTCTCTGGGCCCCTCCCCAGTCAGACCGGGAGTGACATGTTTAGCCGCATGTTCTCCTTGAAGTGCTGGCTGTCTGAGTGGTGTCCAAAAAATGAGGTGGGCTTCATAGATAATTGGCAAAGCTTCTGGGGAAAACCTGGTCTTGTTAGGAGAGACAGCATCCATCCCACTTTGGATGGAGCAGCTCTCATTTCTACAAAGACGGTACCTGCTCCCAGACCACCAACAACCAGTAAAAATCTATTTAAGCATAAAAATTCAAAAAGAAAAAATAATATAGCACCTTCAACTGCACCACAGACTAAAACAGTTAAATGTGGTTTATTAAACATTAGGTCTCTCTCTCCTAAGTCCCTGTTAGTAAATGATATAATAATTGATCAATCAATCAATCAATCAATTTTATTTATATAGCACCAAATCACAACAAACAGTTGCCCCAAGGCGCTTTATATTGTAAGGCAAGGCCATACAATAATTACGTAAAAACCCCAATGGTCAAAACGACCTCCTGTGAGCAAGCACTTCGCGACAGTGGGAAGGAAAAACTCCCTTTTAACAGGAAGAAACCTCCAGCAGAACCAGGCTCAGGGAGGGGCAGTCTTCTGCTGGGGCTGGTTGGGGCTGAGGGAGAGAACCAGGAAAAAGACATGTTGTGGAGGGGAGCAGAGATCAATCACTAATGATTAAATGCAGAGTGGTGCATATAGAGCAAAAAGAGAAAGAAACACTCAGTGCATTATGGGAACCCCCCAGCAGTCTAAGTCTATAGCAGCATAACTAAGGGATGGTTCAGGGTCACCTGATCCAGCCCTAACTATAAGCTTTAGCAAAAAGGAAAGTTTTAAGCCTAATCTTAAAAGTAGAGAGGGTGTCTGTCTCCCTGATCTGAATTGGGAGCTGGTTCCACAGGAGAGGAGCCTGAAAGCTGAAGGCTCTGCCTCCCATTCTACTCTTACAAACCCTAGGAACTACAAGTAAGCCTGCAGTCTGAGAGCGAAGCGCTCTATTGGGGTGATATGGTACTATGAGGTCCCAAAGATAAGATGGGACCTGATTATTCAAAACCTTATAAGTAAGAAGAAGAATTTTAAATTCTATTCTAGAATTAACAGGAAGCCAATGAAGAGAGGCCAGTATGGGTGAGATATGCTCTCTCCTTCTAGTCCCCGTTAGTACTCTAGCTGCAGCATTTTGAATTAACTGAAGGCTTTTCAGGGAACTTTTAGGACAACCTGATAATAATGAATTACAATAGTCCAGCCTAGAGGAAATAAATGCATGAATTAGTTTTTCAGCATCACTCTGAGACAAGACCTTTCTAATTTTAGAGATATTGCGTAAATGCAAAAAAGCAGTCCTACATATTTGTTTAATATGCGCTTTGAATGACATATCCTGATCAAAAATGACTCCAAGATTTCTCACAGTATTACTAGAGGTCAGGGTAATGCCATCCAGAGTAAGGATCTGGTTAGACACCATGTTTCTAAGATTTGTGGGGCCAAGTACAATAACTTCAGTTTTATTTGAGTTTAAAAGCTGTCTTTATGTCTGTAAGACAATCCTGCAGTTTAGCTAATTGGTGTGTGTCCTCTGGCTTCATGGATAGATAAAGCTGGGTATCATCTGCGTAACAATGAAAATTTAAGCAATGCCGTCTAATAATACTGCCTAAGGGAAGCATGTATAAAGTGAATAAAATTGGTCCTAGCACAGAACCTTGTGGAACTCCATAATTAACCTTAGTCTGTGAAGAAGATTCCCCATTTACATGAACAAATTGTAATCTATTAGATAAATATGATTCAAACCACCGCAGCGCAGTGCCTTTAATACCTATGGCATGCTCTAATCTCTGTAATAAAATTTTATGGTCAACAGTATCAAAAGCAGCACTGAGGTCTAACAGAACAAGCACAGAGATGAGTCCACTGTCTGAGGCCATAAGAAGATCATTTGTAACCTTCACTAATGCTGTTTCTGTACTATGATGAATTCTAAAACCTGACTGAAACTCTGAGTTATACCATGGAGTCAGGCACTTCTGATTTAAGGCTCTCTTTTTCAGAGGAGCTACAGCATCTAAAGTTGTCTTCAATGAGGATGTAAAACTATTGACGAGATACTCTATCTCACTTAGAGTTTAGGTAGCTACTCTGCACTGTGCTGGTATATGGCATTAGAGAACATAAAGAAGGAATCATATCCTTAAACCTAGTTACAGCACTTTCTGAAAGACTTCTACTGTAATGAAACTTATTCCCCACTGCTGGGTAGTCCATCAGAGTAAATGTAAATGTTATTAAGAAATGATCAGACAGAAGGGAGTTTTCAGGGAATACTGTTAATGTTGGGAAGGTGTCGTAACACGGACCCGCAACAGGGGGCGCAAATGAACGGACAATGGATAAGACAAAGAGTAACAATTTAATGTTGTGAAGCGCACAACTGGATACAGACAAAGATATAATGCCAATTAAACACAAGGTGACGTGCGGGCAGGCTCGAAGATAGGAGACCTCTGGCGATCGGAGAGCCGGGACCCACACAGCTTCCACCACCAATGGCCTGAAGAACACCGGAGCCGCCAAGTCCTGAGTCCCCAGGTGGTCACCGTCTTCTGTTGCAGACCCTGGTACTGCTGGCAGAAGATGAAAAACAGTTAATGGTGAGTGTGTATCCACACACCCAGTAATCCTTCACCTACGGATCTTCAAGGAGGGAAAACCTCCACCTCCAATACAATTTCACCCGTGCAGCTCCTGTTAGTCTCTTCCCTGGATGGAGTGAGAGGCGAAGACCGTCGCACTCCCACTATCCGCCAATCCAGCGTCAGACTGAGTCCACAGGAAAACGGCTGCACACAGAACAATGTTTAGATACAATGAAATCACAGCAGAGAAGGTTACCTTAGACGGTAGCTGATTTCTCGGCGAGGAGGTGGAGTAATATTCCGGCTTTTGTAAGGACGGTGGTGATTGGTGACAGCTGGTGTAAATGAGTGACAGCTGTCACTCTCTGTTGTCTCGGCGCCCTCTCATGCTTGAAGCCCGCACTCCAAGCAGGGCGCCGACTGGTGGTGGTGGGCCAGCAGTACCTCCTCTTCAGCGGCCCACACAACAGTTAAGTCTTCAATTTCCATACCATAAGTCAGAACAAGATCTAAGATATGATTAAAGTGGTGGGTGGACTCATTTACATTTTGAGCAAAGCCAATTGAGTCTAATAATAGATTAAATGCAGTGTTGAGGCTGTCATTCTCAGCATCTGTGTGGATGTTAACATCGCCCACTATAATTATCTTATCTGAGCTAAGCACTAAGTCAGACAAAAGTTCTGAAAATTCACAGAGAAACTCACAGTAACGACCAGGAGGACGATAGATAACAACAAATAAAACTGGAATTTTCAGACCTTTTGTCTGACTTAGTGCTTAGCTCGGATAAGATAATTATAGTGAGCGATTTTAACATCCACATAGATGCTGAGAATGACTGCCTCAACACTGCATTTAATCTATTATTAGACTCAAGTGGCTTCGCTCAAAATGTAAATGAGTCTACCCACCACTTTAACCATACTTTAGATCTTGTTCTGACTTATGGTATGGAAATTGAAGACTTGACAGTATTCCCTGAAAACCCCCTTCTGTCTGATCATTTCTTAATAACATTTACATTTACTTTAATGGACTACCCAGCAGTGGGGAATAAGTTTCATTACAGTAGAAGTCTTTCGGAAAGCGCTGTAGCTAGGTTTAAGGATATGATTCCTTCTGTTATGTTCTCCAATGCCATATACCAACACAGTGCAGAGTAGCTACCTAAACTCTGTGAGTGAGATAGATTATCTCGTCAATAGTTTTACATCCTCAATGAGCACAACTTTGGATGCTGTAGCTCCTCTGAAAAAGAGAGCCTTAAATCAGAAGTGCCTGACTCCGTGGTATAACTCACAAACTCACAGCTTAAAGCAGATAAACCGTAAGTTGGAGAGGAAATGGCATCTCACTAATTTAGAAGATCTTCACTTAGCCTGGAAAAAGAGTCTGTTGCTCTATAAAAAAGCCCTCCGTAAAGGTAGGACATCTTACTACTCATCACTAATTGAAGAAAATAAGAACAACCCCAGGTTTCTTTTCAGCACTGTAGCCAGGCTGACAAAGAGTCAGAGCTCTATTGAGCCGAGTATTCCTTTCACTTTAACTAGTAATGACTTCATGACTTTCTTTGCTAATAAAATTTTAACTATTAGAGAAACAATTACTCATAACCATCCCAAAGATATATCGTTATCTTTGGCTGCTTTCAGTAATGCTGGTATTTGGTTAGACTCTTTCTCTCCGATTGTTCTGTCTGAGTTATTTTCATTAGTTACTTCCTCCAAACCATCAACATGTCTATTAGATCCCATTCCTACCAGGCTGCTCAAGGAAGCCCTACCATTAATTAATGCTTCGATCTTAAATATGATCAATCTATCTTTATTAGTTGGCTATGTACCACAGGCTTTTAAGGTGGCAGTAATTAAACCATTACTTAAAAAGCCATCACTTGACCCAGCTATCTTAGCTAATTATAGGCCAATCTCCAACCTTCCTTTTCTCTCAAAAATTCTTGAAAGGGTAGTTGTAAAACAGCTAACTGATCATCTGCAGAGGAATGGTCTATTTGAAGAGTTTCAGTCAGGTTTTAGAATTCATCATAGTACAGAAACAGCATTAGTGAAGGTTACAAATGATCTTCTTATGGCCTCAGACAGTGGACTCATCTCTGTGCTTGTCCTGTTAGACCTCAGTGCTACTTTTGATACTGTTGACCATAAAATTTTATTACAGAGATTAGAGCATGCCATAGGTATTAAGGGCACTGCACTGCGGTGGTTTGAGTCATATTTATCTAATACATTACAATTTGTTCATGTAAATGGGGAGTCTTCTTCACAGACTAAGGTTAATTATGGAGTTCCACAAGGTTCTGTGCTAGGACCAATTTTATTCACTTGATACATGCTTCCCTTAGGCAGTGTTATTAGAAAGCATTGCTTAAATGTTCATTGTTACGCAGATGATACCCAGCTTTATCTATCCATGAAGCCAGAGGACACACACCAATTAATTAAACTGCAGGAATGTCTTACAGACATAAAGACATGGATGACCTCTAATTTCCTGCTTTTAAATTCAGATAAAACTGAAGTTATTGTACTTGGCCCCACAAATCTTAGAAACATGGTGTCTAACCAGATCCTTACTCTGGATGGCATTACCCTGACCTCTAGTAATACTGTGAGAAATCTTGGAGTCATTTTTGATCAGGATATGTCCTTCAATGCTCATATTAAGCAAATATGTAGGACTGATTTTTTGCATTTACGCAATATCTCTAAAATTAGAAAGGTCTTGTCTCAGAGTGATGCTGAAAAAGTAACTCATGCATTTATTTCCTCTAGGCTGGACTATTGTAATTCATTATTATCAGGTTGTCCTAAAAGTTCCCTGAAAAGCCTTCAGTTAATTCAAAATGCTGCAGCTGGAGTACTGACGGGGACTAGAAGGAGAGAGCATATTTCACCCTTATTGGCCTCTCTTCATTGGCTTCCTGTTAATTCTAGAATAGAATTTAAAATTCTTCTTCTTACTTATAAGGTTTTGAATAATCAGGTCCCATCTTATCTTTGGAACCTCACAGTAGCATATCACCCCAATAGAGCGCTTCACTCTCAGGCTGCAGGCTTACTTGTAGTTCCTAGGGTTTCTAAGAGTAGAATGGGAGGCAGAGCCTTCAGCTTTCAGGCTCCTCTCCTGTGGAACCAGCTCCCAATTCAGATCAGGGAGACAGACACCCTCTCTACTTTTAAGATTAGGCTTAAAACTTTCCTTTTTGCTAAAGCTTATAGTTAGGGCTGGATCAGGTGACCCTGAACCATCCCTTAGTTATGCTGCTATAGACTTAGACTGCTGGGGGGTTCCCATGATGCACTGAGTGTTTCTTTCTCTTTTTGCTCTATATGCACCACTCTGCATTTAATCATTAGTGATTGATCTCTGCTCTCTTCCACACCATGTCTTTTTCCTGATTCTCTCCCTCAGCCCCAACCAGTCCCAGCAGAAGACTGCCCCTCCCAGAGCCTGGTTCTGCTAGAGGTTTCTTCCTGTTAAAAGGGAGTTTTTCCTTCCCACTGTCGCCAAGTGCTTGCTCACAGGGGGTCGTTTTGACCGTTGGGGTTTTTCTGTAATTATTGTATGGCTTTTGCCTTACGATATAAAGCGCCTTGGGGCAACTGTTTGTTGTGATTTGGCGCTATATAAGTAAAATTGATTTGATTTGATCCTTCACCTTTCTCTGCACTGTCTCACCCAAAAATGCATGATGGATCATGGAGCACACAGACACCTCCCTCCCGTGTGTCCATCCACTTTACAAACACCAGAGGCCCCTCTCGTAGCCATCTTATTGATCCTCTTTCAGATTTTTTTGTGTGAGTATTTGCCCTCCCTCTGGGGCATCCTTGACTGTTCTCCCTGTATGTGCCACATGCCCCAGACTTCATGTTAGCCAGGTCCATGAAGTTTGTAAAAAGTGTTCATGTAAATGTGGTACCCAGTACCAAGCAAGGACGGCTGGATCAGGTTCATGACCACATCATATGACAGCCTGTGCTCACTTGTGGTCACAGTCTTGCCAGTGTAAATGGTGAATTTGAGCATGTAGCCATTACTTGAAACAGCCAACACAAAAAGTTTTATGCCCCATGTTGTTGACTTGTCCTTCAAATATTGAGTCATTCCAGTTTTTGCCTTTGTCACCACCATCCTTTCATCCACTGCCAGCTCCCTCCTCGGGTGGTAATAAGCCTGGCAGGCACTGAGGATGTCATCATAAAGAGGCCTGATTCGAAACAGTTTGTCATGACCTGCTGTTCCCTTTTTTCTATCATTTTCTACGTCGTCATTTGGATCACTTAGGTGGATGTTTCAGAATATCAATTTAAATCTGTCTCTGGACATTACTTTCACTGAAAATAGCACAGACAAAATATGACTTTGTTTCCAGTAATCCTGGAGACTTGGCAGTGACACCAATGACATGTATATCAGAAGTCCAAAAAATTTGTACAGATCTTTTTTTCCATTTCAATGTCTGTCCAGTTGTATTTTTTCCCTAATGCCTTGGTTTTTGCAGTAATTTTATTGGTGTTGGTGTAAATTATTCTAATTGTGTCAGTTGCAAAAAACAAAAGAAAAAGGTCTTTTGGACTTTCTTTTGTGACTTCTGATTGGTGGAAAATTTCAGGAGCCAACCAATGAGGAAGAAAGAGTCATATTTCTTCCCACCGCTGCTGCTGCTGCAGTAGAGAAGGAAATGATCCTTTTGGCTGCGTGTGTGTACATAAACGCGCAGCGAAAAATGACAATAATATTCATGAAAACACATGGTGTATGAAATACTCATAAATCAAGTTATACTAGGCCTATTAACAAAATTTAAAAAGTGCTATAAAGGTGCTATAAATATATAAGTGCTATAAACTGAGAGCCTACACAGAATCAAGTGCTATAAAGGTTGAAGTCTCCAGGTTCAACACGCATTTAAAGGGAGCCTCAGAGTGCAGCAGATTGAGTGTTACGTCCACTTAATTAGGTCATGTGACTTTTTATGCAAGGGTGCGTCATTCGACTCCAGAGGGTTAAATGTATTTTGTTTTTCATAGTTCCTGTAGAACAGTTAACCTATCCATATTAATAAACCTGTAACCTGACAATGTGTTTTATTGTTTTCAGAGCGAAAACATAAAAAATACCCCCATGTTTAACATCAGCTAACATTGCTAGGCAGTTGTCATATTTTTTAAACTGAACAATGCCCAAAGTTAATGTTTTACATTGAAATCAAGGCATTGAAAAGGCCAAAGAGCTAAACCCACCCCCCTTACACAGGATGAAGTCTCTTGTGCATCAACCAAATGTGGGAGGATGCCATTGGAAGCTCAAGGAAGGCACAGGGTATGCCTAAGTCTTATATGCCACGCTCAGTGGAAGCACAGATAATGCAATGGTCACCAAGAATTATTGAGCATGTTCAAAACAAAAGCAGAATCAACAAACTGCAGAGGCACAAAGAAGGCACAGACATGGTCGGCCAATGGACGCTCATGTACGCTCAATAATTGTGGCCGTTTTCAGTGTGGGCTGCTGCTGAGTGATTGTTGTGTTTCCTTTGAGTGTCCAACAGCATGTACTGTACATTCACAATGGCATCCATTGTGCCTTCATTGAGTTAATTACATTGTGCACAATTACATTGTGCTTCCGTTGTGTGTCCTACAATGCCAACTTAGCCTCCCTATTAATACAAGGCCCCTACCTCTTGTATTTCATTTTATACCTGCTGACGCTGTGAAGAACAATGCTAAACAACACAAGCAACGATGCAAACAACGCTGAGCAATGTAAACAAGAACACAAACGATGCTGAACACTGCAAACGGCATGCCCCCAAATGGTACTAGCCAAAAATGCAGCAAAGCAAAGACAAAGATAAGGAATTGCCATGAATAAGAAAAAGATGTTGCTCAAGGCGCTGAAAATGTGCAAGTTCGAGGGAATACTGGCCAAGGTGATGAGCACTGGACCTCAAGTGGCAATTGTCGAGCTGTCACTCCTGTTCAACCTGCTGGTGTTTGTCATGTGGTGCAGGAGTATACTACTTAGAGGTGTCTGAAATGCCTGCTGTCAAATGAAGAAGAAAAGGAAGGAGATGGTGGCAGTAGCCCTCTCGACAGAAGTTGTTGATTGAGTGGCTCAGGGAGCATCCAGAGATGTACAAGTGCTTGGGTCAGTACAAGAATACTCATGGGATGGATGCCCTCTGGAAAGAGAAGGCCTGAGAGATGTGAAAGGATATTGCCATACTGAAAGTCTGGTATAAGAGTCTCAGGATTTACATGGGCAAACATCCAAACGTAATGAAGACGTCCAACAGGGTGATCAAGTGCTCAATGATTGGAACTAGTGGATACTCACCAATCTGGAGTTCCTGAGAGTCCACATTGAGCATGTGCACAGGAGACATTAGTCAGTGTGAGTACTGATGCATGCATTTTTACACTAGTTATTATTACATTAGCTTCTATATGAATTCTACACCATGGGAAATATAAAATATTAAAGATAATTTGACTGAGTCACAAAAAAGTGTAAACACGGGAGTCCATCCATCAGATAGTCACAAATGTTTAACCTGTGAAAATTTCTGTATTGATAGTATTTCATTATCATTAGTATATCTCTCCCTTTCAGTTTGAAAATATAATCATTTTTGATTCATATTATAATTATCAGTTGCATTGTTATTATATTTATTACAGAATTGTTGGCTTATCTACGTATATTATAATAGCCAAGTGACCTCATTTGGTATGCTTATGTATCTTGGGTAAAGAATGAATTCCGCAAAAGCAGAACGTTGATAGCAATATTAGCTAACAACAGTGAACAATGGACATTGTGCTGCAATGCACTACGGGAGTTTGGGGTTTTCAATATTGTTATTGGGGTTCATGTTAGTTTAAATGTCAGTGTTATTGATTTATTGTTTTTGTAGTTCAATTGGCTTTGTCAGTTAAGTGTCGTGTTGCTGTAAGCATGAGTGAGTTAAGTGTCATGTTACCATTTCCGTTGTAGCCCATTTAAAAATCAAATGACAAAATAGAAGTAGCAATACAATAAAATAATGATAATAATACTGATAATAATAAAAGTTTGTATATGATAACAAGAACCTAATCAATTTCTAAATACATTAAGACAGTAAATTAACATTAAAACATTGTGTAATTAAAAGGAAATAAAAGGGTTGAGTTATTCTAAAAGTTGTTGAGGTCTAAGGTTCTAAAAACATTCTGCAGCACTTAAAAGGCCTGAGGGAGCTGCAACAGACGCGTGGAAGAAAACGGAAAACAACCATCAAAATGTATAGAAGAATAACCAGAATGGCAAAGGCTCACCCATTGATCAGCTCCAGGATGATCAAAGACAGTCTGGAGTTACCTTTAATTGCTGTGACAGTTAGAAGATGCCTGTGTGAAGCTAATTTATTTGCAAGAATCCCCCGCAAAGTCCCTCTGTTAAATAAAAGACGTGCAGAAGAGGTTACAATTTGCCAACGAACACATCAACTGGCCTAAAGAGAAATGGAGGAATATTTTGTGGACTGATGAGAGTAAAATTGTTCTTTTTGGGTCCAAGGGCTGCAAACAGTTTTTTTAGACAACCCCCAAACTCTGAATTCAAGCCTCAGTTCACAGTGAAGAAGTGAAGCATGGTGGTGCAAGCATCATGATATGGGCATGTTTCTCCTACTACGGTGTTGGGCCTATATACTGCATACCAGGTATCATGGATCAGTTTGGATATGTCAAAATACTTGAAGAGGTCATGTTGCCTTATGCTGAAGAAGATATGCCCTTGAAATGGGTGTTTCAACAAGACAATGACCCCAAGCACACTAGTAAACCAGCAAAATCTTGGTTCCACACCAACAAAATGAATGCCTCGCAGATGTGAAGAAATCATGAAAAACTGTGGTTATACAACTAACACCCCCTTTTCTACTTTTTTTTTTTTACTAATAGCTCAATTTCATAGCCTTAAGAGTGTGCATATCATGAATGCTTGGTCTTGTTGGATTTGTGAGAATCTACTGAATCTACTGGTACCTTGTTTCCCATGTAACAATAAGAAATATACTCAAAACCTGGATTAATCTTTTAGTCACTGTTATGTGTCGGACGCAGCTCGGAGAACCGACCAGCGTTTGAAGGACCCAGTATGAAATAAGCAGAGCACGGTACAAAGGCTAACTGAATTTATTACATAACAGTGATGTGATACAAAACAACAAAAGAGTGTGCGGTCTGGCGTGGTGGTGATACGGTGCGCTCCCAGCAGCGCTAACGGTCCGGAGCCAGAAGCCGTTCGGACCCAAGGACCCCGCCGACACCCCCCAGGTGGCCGCAACAAACCGAGTCTGTGAAAGAAGGAACCATTATGTGAGTCCACACTCTACACACAGAGAGACCACTCAAAGGTGTACATAAACAGCAAACACTTCCTGGCTTAATTACTAATCAGCTTCCCAACCTGCAGGCATGGAACATCCAGTTCACAAAACTCCATTGCAGTGGAAGCCGATACATGACTAACGTACAGCTCAATATAATAAGGTGTGAGGGACACCACATTTACTGACTGTATAAACGTTAGTCACAAAATCTAACGTACCTCAGGAAGTGTGCTGACGAGCGTGAGACCTCACCCCCTCCTCTTTCACAGACCGTGCATCAAACCCTGGACGTTCTCTGCATCCACTGATGATGAGATGGCTCCCGAGACGACGATCTCACCCGTCTGGTCACAAGGTCGAGTCTCTGGCAAATACACACTGTATACTCCAGTCTTAAATGCCACCATGTTCCAATCCATATAGATGCACCACAGCTGTGAGTCCTGACGAGCCGCAGGTGATCAGGGTGAGGTCCTGATAACCTCAGCAACACAGCCACTCAGTCCCAAATGCAAGCCACCTGGAAGGAAAAACAAAAGACAGAAACAAAAAGGTAGCCAGGCCCCCCAGCCATACAACAGTCACAGCACTACTATTATTCTGAACACTACTGTATGTCCTCAGAGCACATGCGTCATCATCAAGGAGGAAGAATGGTTTGTCAAGGTCATCATGTGGCAGTTGTTCAGGATCAGGGAAGTTGATAGTATCATCTTCAAGGCATGCATCCATACCACCAACATCAACAAGAACCACTTTAGAATAATCCTTTGTAATTGTGGTATAGGCTGCATGTGTTGCAAGGACATCAGATGGCTACCTTTCCCATCAAGGGCACCACAACCATGTGGTACATTCCAGAGGTTCTGAAAGACATATGCAACTGCCTGCCGCTTTCTCTGGCATTGGACCACTTTATTCTTGTACTCATCTCAGATTGCTCTGCATACGTCTGGCACAAAGACGGAGCTTGTGGAGCTAGGCACACAGTACTGTTACTGCAGACTAGGATACAAACTCCCAGTACCAAGGTACCCGAGGGTCAAAGCCAGTTACACACCTGGTGTTGTGAAAGTGTAGTGACACGGACCCACAACAGGGGGCGTAAATGAATGGACAATGAAAGAGTCAAATATGAACACTTTACTGTTGTGAATGAGCACAACACAGAGGAATGTGAAATTTACAGACAGTCAATCACAAGGGTGACGTGTGGGCAGGCTCGAGGATAGAAGACGTCTGTCCTGAGATGAGCCGGAACCACACAATTTCCTCCGCCACCGAACCCAGAGAATACTGGAGCCGCCAAGTCCCGAGTCCCCAGGTGGCCACCGTCTTCGAAGGTCGGATCTGGTACTGCTGGCAGGGAGCAGAGACAATAAGATATGGGTGTGTGCACACCCAGTAGCAACAACGGTGGGAATTCCACCTCCACCTCTAACACACACTCGTGCAGCTCCTGTCTACCCACTTATCTGGTAGAGGTGTGAAGCGACTCCGTCGCTGGTCACACCGAATGCCGGTCTCACAGACAAGGAACACCACAGGAAAACGGCTGCAAAAAAGAGTTCAGACTGACACACAGTTTACTTTTAAGGCTGAGAATACTACCTGAACGGTTCAACGATATCTCGGCAATGAGGTGGAGATGACGTCCGGGTTTTATGGAGTGAGGTGATGAAGCATGAATGAGTGACAGCTGTCAGGAGATGAGTGACAGCTGTCACCCCCGGCTGTGTCCGTGGAGGCAGCGCCCTCTCGTGCCTAAAGCCCGCACTTCAGGCAGGGCGCCCTCTGGTGGTGGGCCAGCAGTACCTCCTCTTCTGGTGGCCCACACAACACCTGGTTGCAGACTTTGTCTCCAGTTGGTGTCAGTTTTGGTGATTCTATGGCAAACCCTCTTCAAGAGATTGTCAAACATTGCTGGCTCCATGCACAAGTAATTGAAGAAAGCCCCCCCCCCCCTCATCTTCCAGCCTCTGTTCTTTCATCAGTTGGTTGTAGTAACCATACTGTAGCCTTCTTTCTTGTGCCAGCCAGGCGTGGACCCACCAGTTTCTGGGTCACCATTTTATGCACCTCTGCATCCTCCTCCTAAGCCCAACAATGGCCATCTGGTTCATGCCCAGTGTTTGGTGACCTTGTAGGATGGCAGCATAACCTGGTTGTTCATTTTGGAATCTTCAGAGGATGTTTTTCCTTGGACAGCTAGGCAAAGACTGATAAAAAAGCACCAGATTCAGCAATCAATCAATCAATCAATCAATCAATCAATCAATCTATCTATCTATCTATCTATCTATCTATCTATCTATCTATCTATCTATCTATCTATCTATCTATCTATCTATCTATCTATCTATCTATCTATCTATCTATCTATCTATCTATCTATCTATCTATCTATCTATCTATCTATCTATCTATATATATATAGAGAGAGAGAGAGAGAGAGAGAGAGAGAGAGAGAGAGAGAGAGAGAGAGAGAGAGATGCATATGGTTGCAAAGCAGTCACCACCCAAAAAATGGTCAGGGGTCTACTTGGAGGCAGAAGCTTCTCTGAATAGATGCTCAAAGGAAACCATTGATCACCATCCAGTGGTCGCAATGACAGCAATTGTGGCACAGAAGAAGCAAAGGATGCACAGGGGAAACACAAAGGAAGCTCAGTGGATGCACAAGACTCCATGGTTTCACAGAGGAGGCACAGAGGAACCACAGAGGATGCTCACCAAGCAATTACCCAAAATTTACACCTTACAATGCTGAAAAAAAAATTCACAAGGGACATTGGAGCATTTACAAAGAATTGGGTTTTTATATTCCTTGTGCATCGTAGGTATTTGGATGCAAAAAGGATGCCATCCTGTGTAGGGGGACAAAAAAAGAACATTATCTTTAACAAAGACATCTATGGCTAATCTCACTGTTATGCATGGAGATTTGAAATGACAGTTCCTTGTCCAGGCTTGCCAGTTTCCAATTGTTTGAAGATATATAAATGTATTGCAATGTGTTTGTGCAGAGGCACCAACTCAGGCAGAATTAAAAAGCAGAAACGATAAATGGACTGCATTTATATAGCGCTTTTCCATCTGCATCAGATGCTCAAAGCAATTTCCAATTATGCCTCACATTCACCCATTCACACAAACACACACACACACCGATGTCAGGGTGCTGCTATGCAAGTCACTCACAGCACACCAGGAGCAACTTGGAGATTGAGGACCTTGCTCAAGGGCCCTTAGTGATTTTTCGGTCAGGCTGGGGTTTGAACCGAGGATCCACTGGTCTCAAGCCCAACACTTAACCATGAGACCATTACCTCCCCAGAAAGGTCATATTTTACAAAATATTCCACATCAAAACCAGTTGCAGTTTACTTTTTAGTTAGGTGAAAAATACTCATTCTGTGACTCTGTGATGTGACAAGGTTGACTTTTCCCTACCACCCTTGAACTGTGACCTCAAATTGCTTCCAGTTATGCACATAAGCATGTTGCAACAGGTGTATTGCTGTTAAAGCAAGATGAAAAATAGAACTATCTGTTGAAAGACAACACAGCAAAGAATGTCATAACACTGAGACTTTTAATTTGACTGAAATTCACATAAATAACATTGGTTCATATATATTTTTTACATTATACAATTTTATATAATATATATTTCCCCATATGATTTACATTCCTCTCTGGCTAAAATTATCTGTTTATATATATATATATGGAAACAAAGCTTTGCATGGATGCAATTCAAATCTTTTTTGTGCTGTTTTCAAAGTCCAAATGCCAAAAGGAGCGTACTTCTCAATTCCTAAAAAATAATGTCCCAAGTTACACAAACTGAAAAAAAAAGGAGAATCTCTTGCATCGTTTCTAGGATATTACACTGCACTACGAGGAGTGGGTATCTACTGAAAATCATTCACTGTATATTGTAACACAAAATCAGGAAGAGCACTGCAAACTATGCATGGCAATGGACATGTCACATCTGAATGTTCTTGTCAGGTTTTATTTTTTTTGCAAAAAACTGAGTATGTTTAAGACACTGTCACGAGAATAAGAAAAGAGTTATGAACCTGCAGCAAGGTCACATAATCATGCAGTGACCCAGCCAAGCACACTTGCACAGATGAGTTGAGCTTGTCAGTTCAGATGGCAAATCAACACATGGCCGTTTTCAGCCTGTGGCAACATCATTCAACAAGAAGGTTGGATATCTGGAAGTCAGAATGCAATCAGTAATCTACCTGACAAAAAACAAAACAAACAAACAAAAAAAAACAATCAGACTACCTTAGTCAATCATCTCTGATGCCGAGCAATAAATAACACAAATAAAACTGACACACCGCATGGTTAACCATAAATAAACACCCTATGTGCTGCTTATCCTTAAGCGAAACATTTTCCATGCCAGAATTATCTCGAACTTGGTATGTTTTCACTGGGAAAGTCTGTCAGAACACAAACCTCTCATGATGTGGCATCACTACACACAAGTTGAAAGGTGTGAAGAGAAAATGGGCATGAGGAGACTGTACATGGTGGTCTAACAAGTCCTCCAAACCATGTGACCATACAGACCACTTGTTCATACTCTCAAATATGGAGAACTTCCAAAATGCATTTCAGAAAAAAAGTGCTCCACAGCATGAAATACACAACAGGTGCATGGAAGGCTTAAAAATGGTGGATTTCTTATTGTGCAGGTGCACGACTAGCATGCCCCCAGACTATTAAAGGACATGTCTCATGTTTTTTAACATCTCAGCTAGTAAGACAACATAATAGTACTCATGATTGTAAATTTCTCTGCACACGTGTTAATAATTAGTGATTTCTGATGTATTTTATTCCTCTCACTCTGAGTGTTAGTAGGTGAATTTAGGGAAAACGTTTCACTCGGCAATTCTCTGCATTTTTCAATGTGTGACGCCTTTATTAGCAAAACAGAAACATCCCAGTGACTGACTGACAGAGGGAAAAGAACCTGCTTCTTCCAAAAACAAAGCTTCTGAGCTGCCGTTCAAAAGTGATGGCTCGGATTTACAGAGAGGAGACGACACACTTCACTCTGAAACTTTTATCTTTTTCAGGGTGTCGGATTTTGGAGTCTAAAGTGTGGTGACGTGCTGTGTGTGTGGATGCTGGTTTAGTGAAGCTGTGTACTTGGATGTGGGGACAACTGACACTGTTTTTAACAGACTGCCTGGACATGGAGATGGATTTGTTACATTGGAAAAAGAATACTTTCAGAATACTTTATTTCCAGGAATTAATCAACGTTATTTAATGTGCCATGATCGTGAGAGAAGTGAAGCTGGAGCCGGCTTCATGTGCACTTGTTTGTTCATGTGGAGTTTACATTTGGAAAACAATATGACAACATGCCGTGAGTCTGGCATGTTCAGGATTTTACTCCTTTTGTGTTTTGTGGAAAGCTTCTTTTTTTTTTTTCTTTGAGGAGCTGGAGTGTGTGTGTGTGCGCTGCTGCTCATTGCTCCTCTCAGCTTGCTGCAAAAAGGAATGTCTCCAAGAAGGTTTTTCCCCGGCAGCATATATATATATATATATATATATATATATATATATATATATATATATATATATATATATATATATATATATATATATATATATATATATATATATATATATATATATATATCTATCTATATATATATATATATATATATATATATAGATAGATATAGATATATATAGATATATCTATCTATATATATATATATATATAGATATAGATATATATAGATATATATATATATATATAGATAGATAGATAGATAGATAGATAGATAGATAGATAGATAGATAGATAGATAGATAGATAGATAGATAGATTTTATTGATAACAACACTCAACATAATTAATTGTGCAGAAAGCTGAATCTAGAGCAGAGATGGTTATTGACAGGCTGCATTTATGACTCATGGCTGTGCAGGTGCACAGAAACCTTCACAAAGCTGCAGCTTTTACCATGACTGCATCACAATTAACAGTTTCCACTTAAAAATGAGTCATCATAACACAACATCACACTTATGGAAACTTTGGATTTAATCTATGCCTCCTTTCTCAACAATATCAGCTGCATTCCATTAAACACACTCTGGGATGCTTTTAGTAGCGATGTCACTTGTCGGAAACACCCGAGTACTCATGAGTACTTTGTAGCTGTTTGCTGCGAATGACGTATACTTTGAAACCGGTCACAAAAGTGCACAAAGTAATCCCGGTGAATCATCGGATGGTCACAAACAGCCTAAATCTAAATTGTTAGGATTTTGGTGCGACATGTCCTTTCAGGGCAACAAAGTTTCCTGACTGACATAAAATGTTGCTTTGGTGACTGGAACTCGTTTGTATACATGCTGGTCGTGCACGCTACTGTGCAACAAGAAAGTCTACATCTCAAAGCCATGGTTCAGGTTCAGGGTTAGAATTCAAAAAACAAAAAGTAGTCAAAACAGAAAGTGAGGCTATTTGTGTTTTTTATGCTGTGGAGCATATTTTTACATGGTCACAAGAGATCACTTTTAAGCTACTTTAAAAGGTAACATGGTTGCAACCCATGGGGTTGTTTTTTTGTTGAGGACAGCGCCAATGGTCTGTAGCCTCTTGTGTCACACTGTCACAAACCCTAACACAACAAACTGTTTTCATCTGCATAAAGTATATCTGATTGTCTGAACATGTGCTACCTGAATATTTCACCACAGAGAAATGTCAGATCCAAATAAATATAGAGTTGTCTCAATAGCAATGGCTGACAAGGACAGTTTTGTGACTGCAGCCAGAATGTGACGACAAGCAGGATTTGTGAATCCCCAAAGACTAACTTCAATCTCTGTGAAGGACACACTGAACCATGCACTCACAGATCACGGCAAGTGTGAGCTAAATCAAACAAGACACGCACATGTTGGTGCATATATTTGTGTTAACAAGTCTTGTAGGGAAAACACACCCATGCCATGACAATGTAACAGACAGCAAGTTTAAATGCGAACCCTCTCCTCATCTGAATATCTAACAATAATGTGAACTTTCAAATCATCATTTCATCAAGACAGAAATTATGCGCGTCGTATCTTTTCTAAATAAAATCAATGAGCTGTAAAATAGAGCAACAGGGAGAGAAGTCATGATTTGTCACTGACTGTGTTCATTGTATGACAGACCTTTGTTTGGGATGAGAATACTCTAATAAAATCACCTTATTGTAAACCTTTATCAGTTTATCAACAAATTATTTTGTAAATGGACTAACAGGAGTTGATATCAATTAAAATTTTCTTAGGACACAACAGTAAGATGAGTTGTTGCTTCCCCTCCGTATCATAAAGAAGAAAGTGAGATTAAAAAGTGCATCAGGAATATGTTGGGAATAACAATAAAAGTAAATATTTTTTTTTATAAATAACTTTTCCTTCCAATATTGAATAAACCTCTTAATATACAAGTCGAGTAGTCACCTGACGCATATAGTATCGATGTAACACTTCCTGAAATATGGAAGGTATTGCAAAGTATAAAGTACTTTGACAGATTGCTTTAATCACACCTTGGACAGAAATCAAGGAAAGAACAATTTCACCAAATGCAGTTAGATTTCCTGAAGGTATATCATAGAAGGAGATTCTTCAGTGGACCTTTTGGATCTTTGTAAATCACTATGTGTTCCATTAACACTTACTTTGGCCAACTGGAGAAAAGAAAGAGCCATTTTCCCACTTTAACACCTTAAAAATAATTTGGAAATGGTTCAAGGGGCTGTTTAGCAAACCAGTCTGCATTTCTACACCAGTGACATTTATCATTTTATAATTTCCTCACAAGACCTCGAGTTATTTTATTATTCCTACTGTACAGGGTTGGAACAGTACATAGCTCCTCATGATGTCATCATGTTTTAGACCCTAACATTTTCTGGTTACAAATAGGAACCAGTATTTTGTGATCTGAGCCATTTTATTGTTGGTTGGAATGCTCAGAACAATTCTACAGACCAGGATGGTCTGTTCTGTTCTACAATGATGTGGATGCCGTCAGTTTGTTAGTTTTTGTCCTCTTAAACAATAACCATCAAACATGCAATCGTTTTTATTTTTATTTTTTGGTTGTTTTTGGCTGGTTTGTGAGGATTACTCAAACACAAGAACCAACTTTAATGAAACTTGGTGAAAAGGATTGGGCTAGCCTGGAATACAGGTCAGTGGTGTTGGTGCCGACCTGCATAAATAGGTAGAGAAAAGATAATAATAATTTATAGCATTGAAAATTAGGGTGTTCAGTCTTGGCTAAGGAATTAAATGCTGTGTTTGTGTTGTTTTTTTTTAAACTACCTGCAGTAAACGATGTCTGCTACAGGCAAATTTGTATGTAGCCTTTGTATGTTAAATCTCAAAACTCTCCATGGCTGATGAAACTGTTTCTTCCTTGGTCTCCTGCTCCAGGTGAAATGAGGAGAATAAAGCAAAAAAGGAAGACCTCAAATGTTGTTGAAGACTATGAGTCCAGCCCTGCCCACTGACAGACCAGTCTGCTGCCTCAGACTCAAGGAAGGACATCACATGAAGTTTAGGTCTACTGAGACCTTGTTCCTTCATGGTGCCACTGACTGCTGGATTTCCCAAGGTTTAGATGGTGGTAAGTGAACAGGACTGATGCATCCCAGACTTTCCAACACTTGCTGAATCCATGAGAAAGTAACTGATCTGCACATGATGTAAAGCGTACAGCAAACAATGTTCTTCGGTTCCATATCGACCCTTCAGCCGCCAGGTCAGAGTGGACCCCACAAAGCGTTTGTGTCATTCTCAGTGGCAGGTCTTCATTCCGGTCAAGTATGGTGACTCCTGGCGGCACAGGCCCACATGCTGCTGTTGCTGCTCTTGATGATCTGTGGCCATGCCATCGACAAAATCTGGGACAGGTAGCCCTGAGAGGATCATGACTGACTTGTTCCAGATCATAAAAGTGGGTATAACAGGCAGAAGGAAGGAGATATCAAAGGTGTGAATATGCTGGGAATTCATTGCATCATGAAATGACAATGAATTGTTGTCGTAGTCCAGCAGGACACCCAGCCGCCTCAGCTGCAGGCTCGCCTCCACCAACGACTCCTTGCCGTCATGGCGCACAACAAAATTATTATTGCAGCGTGAGAATACCCATGAGGAAGAGTTCTTGCCGCTCCATTCGTTTTTTGGGGCTGATTTGTAAGCCACACCGATGGCATACCTACAGGGGAAGAACATTTTTGAATATATTAGTGGGCTGAAATTCCTCCTTAATGACTTCACTTACAGAGTCAAGCTACCTCATGCTGAGGACACACATAAGAGAAGTATGGGCGCTGTGGGCCTTTCCTGCATGAGAGGTCTACTTCAGAGCCAATTAGCGAAAAAATATAACGAGGATAAGAGTGTACACTGTGTGTGTGTGTGTGTGGGGGGGGGGGGGGGGGGGGGGTGTACCAGTTCCATATAAATGCTCCCTCTTATATAATACATCTGTGTGCAGTTCTTACCATGTGGACGCTCCGAGCAGTACCTCCCAGTAGTGACACCCACTGTCAATGAAGACATTACCAGCAGCACCGTAGGAGCCCGTGCCACTAAACCTCTCTGGGGTGTGACTCTTTTTCAGCGAGCTCTCATCCTTCTCCATGGTCAGGCAGTCGTTGGATAGGCGCAGCTTCTTGTGAGCTGTTTTAGGGTCCAGCTTGAATGGCTGGCCTGGGAAGAGAAAGCAAACTGTGTTTTTAAACCTGCAGTTCACAAAGTGCTTTAAAAAGTCACAAAGCCTTGAAATACAAAGGGACAAAATATTGTCAATAAAATGGGTACGAACAAAAGGTAGAATGCAGGACATAATAATATCACCAGAGGCAAAACTCAAAGACGAGGAGGTCAGACAGTGACAGGAAAATGAGGTTTTGAGATAGACCGAATAGTAAATAATAGGTGTGTAACAATTAACCAATTGAAAATTTATTTTAAAGTAACAGATAGGACTACACCGATACATGCACCATGAATCAATCTAAATGTACTATGAATAGAACAATGTCTCAGTTTTAATGTTATGAATCAGTTAGGCTTGTTTCTCTGCTGCGCCTTCATCTTAAACCTCTCATAAAAGTTCAAAGGTCAGCACAAGGATCTTTCAAGATTGGCCACAGAAACATTTTATTTTTCAGGAGAAAAACATGTCCTGATAGTAGTAGGTGGTATATCAGACAAAAATCCATGTTTGAACTTCAAGTTCATGTCACAGTTCGTTAACGAGGCACTGTGCAACTCTGGCCATTTTTTCTTTACCTCTACGGAGCTCCCACTAGAGGTCAGAGTACATATTTCACAATACTGCCATATAAACTCACTGTCAGCCCTCCTCTCCCCTCTTCCCCCACTGTGCATTTGCTTTCAATGGAGCCAGCCAACGCAATCCGTGGATTCATGTCTGTTGAGGTGAGCAATGATACATAGTATCGAATAATACATGTGCAACAGCAAGAACACCAAGTCTGCATCTATTTTGCATGCTTTTTTAATCTTTCAGCTCTGGCCATTCTGAGAAAGCCAGACCAAGGACGACTTGTGTGTGGCCCCTTGCTGTAATGGGCCCCTTTACTTTTACTACATTACTTATGCAACAAATCATACTGGCTTTTATATTTTTAACTCAATTGTTTTTATTTTCATTTTTTCATTTCATTCATATAGCACCAAATCACAACAAAGTTGCCTCAAAGAGCTTCACACAAGTAAGGTCTAACCTTACCAACCCCCAGAGTAATCGCATAGATGACAGTGGTAAGGAAAAACTCCCTCTGATGATTTGAGGAAGAAACCTCAAGCAGACCAGACTAAAAGGGGTGACCCTCTGCTTGGGCCATGCTACCAACACAAATTACAAAACAATTTATAAAACAAATATTAGGGTGTCCCAAAAAATGCCAACTTTAAAAAATTTCTAGTCTCACCCACCAAAACGTTTCCTTTTCGTGAGTCATTCTCACATGTAAAATTGTTTGCCAATCAGAAATTATTTAGAGGTGGCTCAAGGTCACCAAACATTGAAAATCTATCTGCGACAATCGGCATTGGTGCAGTATTTGAAATGTCATATCTCTGCCACTGTTAGAACTATTAGATCACTACTTTTCATTTGTGTACAATTTCCTTTGGTAATTTAGAAATTAGCAGCAGATTTGGTGCCTGATGTTTACTGCAGTGAATATATAATTCCAAACTTGGCTGGTTTTGCCAGTTTTTTGCAGATTTGAAACCTGGAAGAGTGGGAAGTGAAAGAAAACTATAGCACTTTATGGACACTCACCAGTTTTGGTCTCTCTAAACACTAGAAACATTGATATATTCCATATGAAAGCATCACAGTAACATATTACATACCTTTAACCAGCATCTGATTTTCAGTATTCATATAAGTATTTTCATTGCACTAATTATACAGAAATGATAAAAATGGCCCTAACAGAGTGTTTTACGATTAATCTGTAAGCACTTGCAGAATACAGACAGTTATCAACAAAGTACCAAAAAATATTAAACAAAGCCATAAAGGCAAAATAAAAAGTAAGTAAACACAGTACTGTAAATATAACATGTAAATAAATTGTCTAACTGACCAATATCATAGGCTGACTATGAAGCCCAGCTTCTGCACAAATTGGGTTTGGAGCCAAGTTTGGACCTGTACAGTCACTGCAGTAAACATCTAGCACCCAATCTGCTGCTATAATTTCTAAATGACCAAAATAAACTGTACACATCTGAAAAGTAGTGATCTAATAGTTCTAAAAGTGCCAAAGATATGACATTCCAATTATTGCACCGATGTCGACTGTTGCGGTTAGATTTTCAATGTTTCGGGACCTTGAGCCTCCTCTAAATAATTTCTGATTGGCAAACAATTTTACATGTGAGACTGACTCACCAAAAGGAAACTTTTTGGTGGGTGAGACTCAAAATTGTTTAAAGTCGGCATTTTTTGGGACACCCTAACGAATATACAGGAAAATTTGCCGGTGCACAGGACAGGAGGGTTGCAGAGGTAGACACCAGTCCCACCTCTGGATGGAGCCGCACCTCAAACAGAGAGAAAAAACAGAACCAGGTGGCAGAAAGACAACAAATACTGTATAATTTGTCAGCATTAAGCAACAAGAAAAACAGAAAAAATACTAAGGTGATCGAACGCCACTAGCCCTAAGCTTCACTAAAAGACCCAGACTTTAGGTAAAGTTGAGGCCGCGGCCCGCTCCATTTCTTAATGAAATTAATTTAAAAGGGTAAGAAGCATTGTAACATACTATGCCAGTATGCTAACCAAACAAAAGGGAAAATAAGTAATTTCTATCAAGTTGTAGAGATTTGCTTTGAGTTGGAGTTTAAGTTTTAGAAATGGTTATACTGAGAAGCCTGATTTACTTTTATTTTTACTTTTTTTTTTAAATGGCATGAATAAATTAAAATATGTGAAATACTTAGGAGACCAATACTTTTGGAGGGCACTGTAGCTGCTAACTAGCCGGTGCCTTGATAAGGAGGCATGTATATGTTGTAGTGCCATAAAGCAGTTTGTGTTTCTCATGAGACCAGAGACATTCTCATTCAAAGGAGGCTTGGTTGATGTCCCTGAAGTTGCAAAGCTGGTATTCCACTATGTGGTACTTGGGAGGGCAAAGAACCCCCATTCGCTCTGAAACAAGTCATTTATGATGATAATTACTCTAAAAGAGTAACTGTTTAATAGCTTCCCTTTAATACTGCCATTCCAGTTCAGAACAGGACTAGCTATGCTATTTATGCTATGTTAACAACATCTGGCTTCTTCTTTTGGACTCCTTCTATGCTGCACTTTCTGCTACTGCATATGGTGCTGCCCCACGTGGTGAACAAAAGACAAGCAGAGGCAGTGCCAATGTTGTCATAGAGTAAAAACCTGAAGAAAATTCAAGGAAAATGTCTACATTAAACAAAGAATTGTATCAGATTGTATCAAAACAAATCACTCCATAATAAAAGAAAAAAGTTCATATTGTAGCCCATGTACAGTAGTGTTCAGAATAATAGTAGTGCTATGTGACTAAAAAGATTAATCCAGGTTTTGAGTATATTTCTTATTGTTACTTGGGAAACAAGGTACCAGTAGATTCAGTAGATTCTCACAAATCCAACAAGACCAAGCATTCATGATATGCACACTCTTAAGGCTATGAAATTGGGCTATTAGTAAAAAAAAGTAGAAAAGGAGGTGTTCACAATAATAGTAGTGTGGCATTCAGTCAGTGAGTTCGTCAATTTTGTGGAACAAACACCTGTTGAACATGCTTTTCTCTTTGAAAGCCTGAGGAAAATGGGATGTTCAAGACATTGTTCAGAACAGCGTAGTTTGATTAAAAAGTTGATTGGAGAGGGGAAAACTTATATGCAGGTGCAAAAAATTATAGGCTGTTCATCTACAATGATCTCCAATGCTTTAAAATGGACAAAAAACCAGAGATGCATGGAAGAAAATGGAAAACAACCATCAAAATGGATAGAAGAATAACCAGAATGGCAAAGTCTCACCCATTGATCAGCTCCAGGATGATCAAAGACAGTCTGGAGTTACCTGTAAGTGCTGTGACAGTTAGAAGACGCCTGTGTGAAGCTAATTTATTTGCAAGAATCCCCCGCAAAGTCCCTCTGTTAAATAAAAGACGTGCAGAAGAGGTTATAATTTGCCAAAGAACACATCAACTGGCCTAAAGAGAAACGGAGGAATATTTTGTGGACTGATGAGAGTAAAATTGTTCTTTTTGGGTCCAACGGCCGCAGACAATTTGTGAGACGACCCCCAAACTCTGAATTCAAGCCACAGTTCACAGTGAAGGCAGTGAAGCATGGTGGTGCAAGCATCATGATATGGGCATGTTTCTCCTACTATGGTGTTGGGCCTATATATCACATACCAGGTATCATGGATCAGTTTGGATATGTCAAAATACTTGAAGAGGTCATGTTGCCTTATGCTGAAGAGGACATTTCCTTGAAATGGGTGTTTCAACAAGACAATGACCCCAAGCACACTAGTAACTGAGCAAAATCTTGGTTCCAAACCAACAAAATTAATGCCTCGCAGATGTAAAGAAATCATGAAAAACTGTGGTTATACAACTAAATACTAGTTTAGTGATTCACAGGATTGCTAAAAAAGCAGTTTGAACATAATAGTTTTGAGTTTGTAGAATCAACAGCAGATGATACTATTATTGTGAACACCCCCTTTTCTACTTTTTTTTTACTAATAGCCCAATTTCATAGCCTTAACAGTGTGCATATCATGAGTGCTTGGTCTTGTTGGATTTGTGAGAATCTAATGAATCTACTGGTACCTTGTTTCCCATGTAACAAAAAGAAATACGAGGTCTGTCAATAAAGTAACGGTCCATTTTATTTTTTAAAAAAATTATATGGATTTGAATCACGTGCGATTGCATCACACAAGGTTGAACCCTCGTGCGCATGCGTGAGTTTTTCCATGCCTGTCGGTGACGTCATTCGCCTGTGAGCACGGCTTGTGGGAGGAGCGCTCCACCCCCCTCGTCGGATTTTTTCCTGAGAGAAAATGGCTGAACGCTTGGAGCAGCGCTACTGCATTAAGTTCTGCCAGAAACTTGGCGACAGCCAGGCAGAAACTATTCGGAAAATCCACACGGCTTTTGGAGATGAAGCCATGAGCATCACACGGATTAAAGAGTGATACAACCGGTTTAAAGACGGGCGCGTAACGGTGGAGGACGAGCCGCGCTCCGGTCGGCCATCAACGAGCCGAAATGATGAGATCGTTTCTAAAGTGCACGCTGTGGTTATGCGGGATCGTCGTGTGACTGTCCGAGAAATTGCACAGGAAGTGGACATTAACAGGACTTCGGCACATTCCATCGTGACGGAAGATCTGGGCATGAAACGAGTGGTGGCGAAGTTCGTGCCAAAGTTGCTGACGGCGGAGCAAAAGCAACATCGTGTTGAAGTCTCACAGGACATGCTGGACTCCATTCACACTGATCCCAGCTTTATGGACACTATAATCACCGGAGATGAGTCCTGGGTGTATGGGTACGATCCGGAAACGAAATTCCAGTCGTCACAGTGGAAGCATTCCACGTCGCCAAGACCGAAGAAGGCGCGCCAAGTGCGCAGCAAGACAAAGGTAATGCTGACTGTTTTTTTTACTCCCGTGGTGTGGTACACCACGAGTACGCTCCACAGGGTCAAACAATAACAAAAGAGTATTATAGGGATGTCCTCCGTCGTCTACGTGATGGTGTGCGGCGCAAGAGACCGGAGTTGTGGGCCAGAGGAAACTGGCGCCTCCACCACGACAACGTGCCAGCTCATTCCTCTCATTTAATTCAGACTTATTTGACCAAAAACCAGACTCCGGTGGTTCAACAGGCACCTTACTCACCTGACATGGCCCCTTGCGACTTCTGGCTCTTCCCAAAACTTAAAATACCATTAAAAGGAACCCGATTTGAGACAAGAGAGGACATCATGGCTGCGACGACGGCGGAGCTGCGCGCCATCCCGAAAAAGGCGTTTTTGGAATGCTTCCAACAGTGGCGACACCGCTGGGAGAAGTGTGTGGAGTCCCAAGGAGAGTACTTCGAGGGTGATTAGGTTTCCAACCCTCCAGGTAAGCCAGTTTTTTTTCCCAGCCAATGGTCCGTTACTTTATTGACAGACCTCGTATACTCAAAACCTGGATTAATCTTTTTTAGCCACACAGCACTACTATTATTCTGAACACTACTGTATCTAGATATTTATCAGATTGTTTTTATAAGGGAGAGATGCACACCCTTAGTAAATACGATTAAACAGAAAGTGGAGTTTGAAGCGCTCACACAGAACTCACAGAAGGAAAGAAGAATATCTGAAATATGAGGGTAAGAGTCAAACAGAAGCCACCAGGCATTCTGCTCTGTACCTCCTGTCTCTCTCTCTCACACACACACACACACACACACACACACACACACACACACACACACACACACACACACACACACACACACACACACACACACACACACACACACACACACACACACACACACACACACACACACACACACACACACACTTCTAAATTAGGCAAAGGAAACTTCACCTACACAACCGTAGGTACTGGTTGAGCTTTCCAATGAAAATACAACTATCTGGTTGTAACAAATCAATTTACAATGACATCTGCAATTTGGGTGAAATGGGTGGAAAATTGAGAGTTTAAAACTGACAGAGTTAAGCACTGAAGACGGGATAATACGAGGCAGATGTGGACTGGAAAGTGGGCAGCGTATCCTGTGTGCATGTCTACCTGTGTGTGTGTGTGTGTGTGTGTGTGCGTGCGCGTGTGCTTGGAGGAGGTTGGCCACATTCCTTCTGGTCCTGACCTTTAAGTCTGACTCCTCACATCTCATCTCTCATCCTGCTTGAGCCTCCCTCGGCTTAATGAACAGCACAATGAGGAGCTCGACTCCTCCTACTCTATCTGTCCTTTCCTTCATCTCTTGCCCCATTCTCTAATTCTCATCCTCTCGATCCTCTCTCTGCTCACCCACACGCCGCTCCTATAATCCGCATGGTGAGCGTGTGTAACCGCATGTGGATATGAGACGACGAGGCCACTGTGCTGCTGGCAGCCAATTACATTAATGCGCGATCTTCTTTGAACTGCTTATCGCTGCCAGCGCAGCCATTTCCAAACACTGTGGCTGTGTCATGCCTTTCTGGGAGATGACTCCTAAGAGCAAGGGCTCAGGCCGACACGGGCGAACCGGAGACACATGTTGACAGCCGAGGACAGGCAGCCACAAAGAGGATCATCTCAGAACACAAACAAATGGACAGAAGTGGACAAACACTTCGTTTTGAACAAACAGAAGGATTCCTGCCAATGAAAAAAGTAAAGCATCTAGAGCAGGCAGACATGGCAGCCACTGTTGTCACTAATCATTATTTTAAAATATCTAACAACAGAATTGCAAAGAATTTTTTTTAATTATTATTTTAAGTAAAACCACTGAATAGACAGTTAGCTAAGATCAACAACTGAAAACAGAGTAAAACAGCACGGGCATAGGCTGCTGCACGTCACACTCTAACAGTGTGCTGGCTTCTCTTTTTCACCAGCTTTCCGCCATTCAGGTCCTCTTCCTGATTTGTTACCTTGCGCATGTTTGTCTCGCAGCATTACGACACTTCTATTCCTCTCTGTTGTAATCCACTTGTGAGTGTTTCTCACCAGGGGTTCTGTTTGTTTTCAGTTCCCCATTACAAGGCATCTGCGTACATTCACCATGAGAAAGTTTGTGGTTTTTCTTGACTTCTCACCTCTCCAGTATTTCTTTCATTTCGAGCATTATTATTGCCTCAATCTGTCCTCTGCTGCCCCATGACCTTGAGTAAGCCTTATGTCTCTGGAACAAAAGTAACTGCTGAGCCTTTTTTCTGCCTTCGTTTTGGAACAGCTTGAGACAGACTTAGCTTTTTTGGATTGGTGTTTGTTGCACATGTTGGAGTCTTTTTTTCCACTCTTCCCCCACCATTCTCAGGTAAGAGTGCACTTTTGAGTTTTTGTGGTTTTGCTGAGACTGCCATCTGCTGGACCAGCCATTGTATTTTTAAGGGTGGCTGCCACTAACTGGCCTTTCTCATCCTCCATCAGCTCAAGATACTGACTACCTGTTTTTACATTTTTAAATAATGTAAAATATTTTCCGCACTATAAGGCGCAACTAAAAGCCTTAAATTTTCACAAAAATCAGCCGTGCGCCCTATAATCCGGTGCACCTTATGTGCGCACTGAATTCCAAAATCTGTAAAAACGACCGACGTTGTCTTTGACCGTAGGAATATCGGACCATTTCCCGCTGACACAAGGACATAATACGTAAAGTACGGACGCTAGCAGCGTAGAGTACGTACCCTGGCAGTGATAAACCAATCGGAGAACATTACGTAATACGTAAAGTACGTACGCTGGTAGCGTAGAGTACGTACGCTGCCAGCGATAAACCAATCAGAGAAGAGTCCGTGAGTCCGTGGTACGTACACTTACCTCCACCACTCCTCCGGTAGTTACCGTATACTACAGGTATCCTGCAAAACAACATTTGTTTGTCTAAGGACCCCCGAAAATGGCGCCAGCGAAGAGACATGCTTACGAGGCACAATTCAAACTGCAGGCTATCAGTTACGCGGTTGTTCATGGGAACACAGCAGCTGCGAGAGGAAACAAGAAAATGAACTGCGCCAGGTTAAAAAGACCAAACGGAGTTTCTGCGGAAACAAAGCGAGGTGGCCACAGCTAGAAGACAGCTGTTCAATTCAGACACAGAAGATGAAGACTTCGATGGATTTGTGACAGAACCATAATAAAAAATAATGTGAGTACCATATTGTTAAATACTGGTAGTTCAAAGTTGTTAAAAAGTTCAAATAACCTCACCGTTTTGCTTCCATGACCTTTTTTTTGTTGTTTTTTTTGTAGACTATATGTTTTAGCGCACGCCTTTTGTAAGGGTTAAGTACTCGCTAATTGAGGCCGCGCCTTATAATCCGGTGCTCCTTTTGTAAGGGTTAAGTACCCACTAATTGAGGCCGCACCTTATAATCCGGTGCGCTTTATGGTGCAGAAAATACAGTACTAACTCACCTGTGTCCCCTCACTGCATTTACGGTTTTACTTTGTCTGGCTCAGACTGTGAACCCTGACACCCTGACACGGCAGAGTCGTGACGAGAGGATCCGTGATTCGATTTCCTGTCAGACAAGTAACTCACTAAAGTGTCCCTGAGCAAGGTCCATAATCCTCAAATTGCTCCCGGTGTGCAGCTGATCATATTGCATGGCAGCACGCTGGCACTGGTGTGTAAGTGCACGTGTGTAATAGAGGGATCATCATTGAAAAGCACTTTGAACATCTGTATCAAAAGGACAAGTCCTAAAAATGCAGTCCGTTTATTTACCATCAGAGACATACACTGGCATCCTTACACAACAGCCTCTCGGATAAACATTAAAATTCTTTGCAAAAAGTCTGCATTATTCTCAGACAAATCATATAATGGCATTAAATTGGAAGCAGCTCAATTTTCTAATAAACTGGTCCATATGTAATGTGCTATGTATTTCAGCAGCGCTGACAGAGTTGTGGATAAGACAGAGATTTACAATGACAAAATTAAAAATGCATCAATGAACATGACTGTGGAGGCTCAACAGCATAACATATGTATAAATTGAATGTGGTGAACGAGCTCACACTCCAAGTTCAGCATTGCTTCAAATGTAGCTCATCTCCTCATGGCTTGCTCAATAGTTTTTTTTTTTAATTCTCATTTTAACCCTCAGACTAAATTGAAAATGTCTTTGTCTGGATTTTATTACACAAACAGTTATCCTTAATCTTCCTCGACTTCACCTCCTAATGAACTCAGCACAGTCCTGAGAGACTAGCACTGGCTGAGTGAAGAATTACTCCCAGTAAAGCTTGTGGCTGTTTAGAATTGTGATTAAGGTGCTGTTTATGGAAGGTACCTTGGATGTTTATTGCAAGAAAAATGTGAAATAAAGTTTCCCTACAGGATATAACATGTGTTATAAAACAAAACTAGCTGCCAATGAGCATAAGAATAAAAAGAATTATAACTGAAAGATTCTGCAGGTGGTTCTATGTTACAGTACCAATGGGACTGAAGACAGGGTTATGGCAATCTGAGATTTGACCCCAGTGACCTTGATCTTCAAATAAATGGCTGACATCTGGCTGATACTGCTGGAGCAGTTTCTACATTTGGTCCAAATGGAGTTGAAAATTAAATTTCTTGTCCGGGCCAAAATGGGTTCATTAAGGGCAATTTCGGGGTCAAATTTCACTGACGTACCACGTTTGGTAGAAATCAGCAATATGACCTTGGAGGACAAGGCCAACAAACAGACAGACTTTGGCCCCAATGAGTATCCTTTGGCAAATTTGACATTTCCTGAGCAATTCTCCAGAAAACCACATCCATATGTGTGCCAGGTGTGGTGCAAATCAAGCTTAAATAGTGTGCCTTAATTGAGAGAGTGGCGACATGATTTGTCGAAAAAAAAACTTGGTCACGTGACTCATGGTGCCATCTTGGGTTCAAAATAGAGTTTGCTGCTAATCTGTCTGCATGGAAATCCAACTATTTTATTTATTTATGCACTGAAAATGCCAGGTTGTTGTGCATTTGGATGCACAAATAGACACAACAAGGGCTTCAAGATGTACAGATTCCCTTCAGATCCAAACAGAAGAAAAATTAAGGCACACTAAGCCTAAATACTGACCACTGAGCGAATGAACTTGATCCCAAGGATTAACCTTTGGAAATGTTGACCACTCTTGGCCAATTTCCTGAACCAACCTACATAGCAGAATCTGTGCCATGTTTGGTGGACATCAGAGTGCGTGCATGTATGTTGGGGTGGGGAGGGAATGAACAGTTTGACCTTTGACCCACTGACCTTTGCCACAGCTAACACTTTAAAGAGAGTTCGGGGGTGGGGGGGGCAATTAACCACATATCAGATTTAGTGGAAATCAGCCAAAGGTCCTATAAGGAGTAAAGAAAGAGACAAGCTACAGAGCTCAAACTACAGTATGGTAGCAACTCCAATCATACTGACACAGATTTACCCTAATCCTCTGTTAGAAATAATTATCATCAGTTCAGCTATAAACAGACTTTCAGAATGGCTGAAGTAAATGTGTAATTTTTCTGAATACAAATTGATCAATTCTGCTGATTCCTTAGTCAGGTGAGCTGTCTCAACTTTAGAAGCTGCATTCAATTTTCTGTCAGCCATCTGCCATTTCCCATTCCCATCCCCTCATCCATCTGCTTAAATTATCAGGTGCAGTAGACCAATTGAGAAACAAAAACACATTTAGACAAAATAGGGCAAATGACAAACCAGTATTTATATATAGCATACTGCATATCAATATGCATTTTCTGCTGGACTAATCACAGAGGATGCATTAACTGCCTTTTGGGGCCATAACTAATAATTGCTTTTATTACTGAGTTATGTATCAATTATTTTTATGATGAACACTTTAATGAATAAAATGATTGTCTAATGTCTGTTTAAATATGTTAAATAAATTCTGTTCTTGTTTAATTCTAGCCAGAACTGTATCTTTATATAGGTCCTCAAAAAACAAAACAAAACAAACAAACAAACAAACAAAAAAACAAATCCCTTTGGCTGATCTGGGCTTTTGTATTATGCTTTGTTCTGTTTTAGTTTAGTTTGATTTGTTTGCTTTTATGTGATTTCTCTTGTCTGTCTCAATTGGTGCTGGGTCCACACTGTTTGGGCCACACCCTGTTTGGGAGTTTTCCACACACCTGTTTCTAAACTGTAGCTCATCACCAGGGTGTATATAAGCTTCACTGGTTGCACTAGTTCCTCGCCAGATCATTGTGCTTTAGGCCATCACTTCCAGCTCAGTTCCTTGTGTTTTTGTCACCTGCCTGTTTCCTAGAGTTTTTTTACCTACTGCCTGTTTTGTCGACCATGTCTTTTGCCTGGTGTTCTGGACTTGTTTGCTGTTTCTGGACTACCTTTCTGTGTACCAGACCCTTTATACACAACCAGTAAATGACCTTGAAATTCTGAACTGTGGGTTTGAGTCCTACATTTGTGTCAAGGCATCTCTGTCCACTCAAACCTGATAGTTTCACTCAGAGTCATCACAGCAGGTTGATCCAGCTGCATGTTAATTTTCACAGGTTTTACACCAGCTACTCTTCCTGACACAACCCCACATTACATGGAAAATTAGCAGAGGTAGCCTTGAATCCTTCCTCAATAGACACAAGCTTACTTCACCGCTTGGCCACCACCCCTGTTACATAACCACATCCCCCTCAAAATAGACATTAAAATTTACTCTGATAACCACTGCTCCTAAATTTTGACCTTAGCCTGTAAGCTTGATTTGAACCAATTTTTCCTCAGTCAAATATCTTTGTTATTGGCGGCTGACCTTCATTTATTCTACCAAAGTTGGTCGAAATGGGATCAAAACTCTTCAAAACTTTTGTTCACCCACAGACATACATACAGCACCGAAAACAATATGGCCTCTGTGTTTGGGTATAAAGCACGTGGAGAGTCATACAGAAAAAAAGTGCCTCATTTTTCCATGAAAAATGACTTACCCAAATACTCAGTCATCAAAACAGTGCTTATTTTCTGCCGATCAACTAACTGGAAATTGCTTCAGGTCTGGCACTGATTACTGCGGTTCATTTCATAAATGTGACTTCATTTTTGCATCAGATCAGGACACTTTGAAGCTGAAAACTATCTTGTTTTGATAAATGCTTATACTACTTGTGTATTCAGTATGCTCAGCCGTGTTGCAGCTGCTCTCCATATTCCATTAAAGGAAAAAGCTGATTGCTGTGATTGGCAAATCCAATGATGATGAAGTTAACATTTTTATTTGAAGTGTGTATGGTCCCAGCAGCTAACATTAAATCACAGAGCGATAAGAACAGACAAAACAAACAAACAAAAAAGCTACAAACAGACGGTCTCATGTTCATGTCCACTGGTGCCCCATTCTCCATGTACATCTGGATGTGTGTTAGAAGGGACATCCCACATAAAACTTGTACTATCTAACAGATCTGCTGTCGTGACACAGAGCAAAAACAAACAAAATGAAATCTGGGAGCAGACAAAAAAACTTTTATGGGAAGATATGGGAAATAAATAAATCAATAAATGAAATGCAGTAATCCTCTCACCCACCACTGTGAGTTGTATGCTAATGCTGTGGAATGACTTCTTTGACTATAAGGCGATATACACAGTGGATGACTCTGCTTTACAAGGCTATTACTGGGTTGGTTCCGATTTATCTAATTTTCTTTGGTGATTCGAAAGCTGCTATGCTTTATGCTCGAATAATATGTTGTGCTTTTATGTACCTTGTGTTCACACTGAAACAGAAAGACGGCTTTTAGTTTTAATGCTCCCTCTGTTTGGAATGCCCTCCAAAATGAACTGCAACTGTCATTGTTGATTGCTCTGAATGCTTTCCAATCTATTTTACGAAATCGAGAAAGGAAATCTTTTGTACAGCACCTGTTTGTCTACTATGACATGTGCTGCTGTCTTTTTTGGCCAGCTTGCCCTTGTAAAAAGAGGTTTTGATCTCAATGGGTTTTTATCTGGCTAAATAAAGGTTTAATAATAATAATAATAATAATCCTATAATGATTCATGTTTGCATCTGTCCTTATCCTCCGTCTCCTTCTTGTGACCGTTCCTGGTTTTGGGTTCTATACACACAGACATGAAAACCCACAGGTTTTAGTGTGTGTGTGTATTCTTGTATGTTTTTGCTGTTTATTTCCTTAAGTGATTCACAGTTTAGTTTATAGTATTATTGTAGTTTTTTTTCTGTGTTTGACTCCAGTATTCATTTTATTGTGGTTTTTGTTTCAGTGTTTATTGTAGTTAGTTCTATCCTGTTTCAGTTGTTATTATTTATATTTGTTATATTTGGGTGCACACTGTTTGGTTAGGCAGCATTTTTCATTCTGGTTTAGCCCTTCTTCCTGCTTTATTTTGATGCCCCTTTTCCTGGTGCGTTTCTGGAGCATTTTTCCTGTGGCCACTCTCCTCATGACTGAGTTTGTTTACTTACCTCTGCACCATCCCTCGTTCTGAAAATAAAGCCTATTCTTTTATGCGAGCCCATCTTTATCTTTGCTTTGGGGTCTTCAAACATCCTCCACCAGTGACATATTCTTACATTCAATTTGATTTCTGTTTCACTGGAGACAGAATGAACCCAAGGTATTTCATGTTTTGTGTGGTCAACTTCATTTAATTTGTTAGTCCAGGATTTAAGGCCTGCAACATATTGCATAAAAAGTTGGGATGGGGCAATGCAGGTGATGTCAACTGCTGAGTGCCATAATGATTTGGTTCAAAGGCAGTATCCACAAAAGGCTGAGTCTTTGAGGTGCAAAAATGGGCAGAGGTTCTCCAGTTTGTCAGCAAATACATAATCTGGAGCAATTTCAGTACACAACCAGCAAAGTGAACACTCTGATCCATCATACAGCACTGCATCAGGAACCATCATTCATCAATAGCTGATATAACCACGTGCGCAAGAGATTATTTTGGAAAATCTTTGCTAAACACGACGGAATTACATTCACAAATGTCATGTACAGCATTACTGTAAAAAAAGATGAGTGAGAGAGGTTCTTTTATGTATTTTAAGTAGGCAGCTAACAAAAGCACTAAGCTTATTTCCAGAAGGGCCCATGGCACGTGTCTGTCCACCTTCTCAGCACCCCTGTTCAAAGTGCCAGTTGGGAGCTTGGCTACCATTGTTGAAGTGAACCCGGCTCGCTGGAATCACAGTCCAACGTGCAAAATATTATGTTACCACCTCCCTCAAGCCTTACATCAAACTTGTTCAGAAGAAGCTTGGAGACATCTGGGTTGCACCATCATATTGGAAACATGTTGTGGTCAGACGACTCGGTATTCCCAGAGTCGCCGACTCTAAAAATTGGTCCGCCCTGCTTTCACTGTGCCTTCACTGCGCATGCATCTGAGATGGACTCCTACACCTAATACACCTAAAGCAATCAAAAGGAATAATGTGATTATTAACCATCAGATCAAATTAAAACCTTAAATCATTCTAAAGTCTGTTTTAAGCAGAAACAAGGCCATTTTAAGCAGAAACAAGGCGATAATCAGTGAATCGCTGCTGATGCTCCGAAATGACGTAGGCGTAACAGCAGCACGTCAGACTCAGACGTCCAGACTTTTTGGTCCCCTGTCTTTTATTATGAAATAATACTGAATTTATATGCAAATAATTGTTGTACAAAAGCTTCAGATATCACTGAGATAGATGACTGCAGTGCAGTTTTAAGCAGAAATGATGTGATAATCGGTGAATCCCCGATGAAGCTCCCAAATGACACGGTTGATACTCCAAAATGACGCATGCGCAGTGAAGGCAGAGCGTACTGATTTTTAGGGGCCCATTTGGTCTGCACTATCTGTCTTTTTTGGAAGAAATAGATGGCGTCTGCTCTGGACCAAAGACAAAATGGATCATTCAGACTGTCATCACAAACAAGTCCAAAAGCCAGAGTCTGTCACAGTATGGGGTTGCAACAGTGCCCTTGGTAAAGATGATGAATGCTTTAGTGTCCCCATTTTTTTTTATAATATGTTACAGGAAATGCAGAAATGGATACACAATGACAAATGAAATTATGATGACGACACAAAACGTGGAATATCTTGGGTTCATATGGTCTGCAATGAAATGTCAGTCCAGCTCATGTGAGTTAAACCTCACCCTCTCCAATTTATATGAAATTTGGTATGAAGTAATTCATGGCCAGACAAACCAGAATTTAAAATTCTGTCTTTCTCAGCCCAGCAGTTTTCAAAATATCACAATTTCAATTTTTCCCTTTTTTGCAACAAAATTCAAACTGTTGTAACTCAGCAACCACAAGCCCAATTTTGAAGAAGAAGATATTTCTGTAAACGGGAGACCAGAAGCAATCTACATCTGGCATTTGTTTGTGCATTTGGGTATTTTTTGACTTGGACGACCTTTCGACCACTAGTTTGATCTTGAAATTGACACTGTGGGACACGCCCAACCTCTTTGTCACCACCATATAAAATGTAACCTTATGTGCTGACTACTACATATAAAAAAATTGGAGGGGTTTTCTTTTTCATTTTCATGCAAAACCATGTTTAAGTTGACATACCCAATCCTCCATAAATTCAGTGTCCGTTTTGTCTATTTCCATAAATTTATATACACAGTGCCTCAGGTTGATATATTTCGAGATATACTGTCAATCACAGTTTAACAAAAGTCAATGAAAATTTCACAACTGTCTTAGTCTTATGATCACTGGGTATGCATTTTACCCCTTGTCAACAGGCCAGTTCAAGCAGTGGTTAGAAATACTGGCCAGGTCATCATAAGAAATACAGTGGGGGAAAAAGTATTTAGTCAGTCCCTGACTGTGCAAGTTCTCCTACTTAGAAAGATGAGAGAGGTCTGTAATTTTCAACATAGGTACACTTCAACTGTGAGAGACAAAATGAGAAAAAAAAAAAAAATCCAGGAAATCACATTGTAGGATTTTTAAAGAATTTATTTGTAAATTATGGTGGAAAATAAGTATTTGGTAAATAACAAAAGTTCAACTCAACACTTTGTAACATAATCTTTGTTGGCAATGACAGAGGTCAAACATTTCCTGTAAGTCTTCACCAGGTTTGCACACACTGTAGCTGGTATTTGGGCCCATTCCTCCATGCAGATCTCCTCTAGAGCAGTAATGTTTTGGGGCTGTCACTGGACAACATGGACCAACAAATTTTCTATGGGGTTGATGTCTAGACTGGCTTGGAAATAGTTTTTACGGAGCCACTCCTTTATTGCCGAGCGGTGTGCTTGGGATCATTGTCATGCTGGAAGACCCAGCCACATTGCATCTTCAGTGCTCTCACTGATGGAAGGAGGTTTTGGCTTAAAATCTCACGATACATGGCCATGTAGGGGGACGGGTCAGACTAAGGGCAGCTCCCATAACCAGTATTGAATCAAAGACCGAGACGTCGCCCGGTATGGCAGAGCCGGGGCCTCACCCTGGAGCCAGGCCTGGGGTTGGGGCTCACTCGCCAGCGGCTGGTGTTTGGGCCTTAGCTCATGGGGCCAGGCCGGGCCTAGCCTGAAAGAGTGATGTGAACCCATCCTCCTGTGGGCTCACCACCTGCAGAGGGGGCCATGGGGGTCGGGTGGAGAGAGGACTGGGTGGCAGGTGAAGGCGGGTGGCCCGGCGGCCCGGTCCGTGCTCACAGCCTCTGGCTGTTGGGACATGGAATGTCACCTCGCTGGGGGGGGCTGAGCTTGTGAGGGAGGTTGAGAGGTACCGAGCAGAGACAGTCGGGCTCACCTCCACACATAGCTTGGGCTCTGGTACCCAACTCCTGGAGAGGGGCTGGGTGCTCCACTTTTCTGGCATTGCACATGGGGAGAGGCGGCAGGCTGGGGTAGCATTGCTTATTGCTCCCCAGCTCAGTCACCGTGTGTTGGAGTTCACTCCGTTGAACGAAAGGGTCGCGTCCCTATGCCTTTGGGTTGGGGATAGGTCTCTCACTGTTGTCTCGGCCTATGGGCCGAGAAGCAGTGCAGAGTACACGACCTTCTTGGAGTCCCTGGGAGGGGTACTAGATAGTGCTCTGACTGGGGACTCCATTGTTCTCCTGGGGGACTTCAATGCCCACGTGGGTGGCGACAGTGAGACCTGGAGGGAGGGACCTGGAGTGGTGTTTAGTTGTTGGACTTCTGTGCTAGTCACAGTTTGTCCATCACAAACACCATGTTCGAGCACAAGGATGTCCGTAAGTGCACGTGGCACCAGGACACCCTGAGCCGGAGGTCGATGATCGCTTTGTAGTTGTATCATCTGACTTTTGGAGAGGGGCTGAGCTGTCGACTGATCACCACCTGGTGGTGAGTTGGATCCAATGGGAGGGGAGGAAGCCAGTCAGACCTGGCAGGCCCAAACGTATTGTGAAGCTCTGCTGGGAATGACTGGCGGAACCCTCTGTCAGCGAGGTCTTTAACTCCCACCTCCAGGCTTCTCCCAGATCCCGGGGGAGGTTGGAAACATGAAGGCCGAGTGGACCGTGTTCGCCACCTCCATTGTCGATGCGGCCGCTTGTAGCTGTTGTTGCAGGGTCTCTGGTGCCTGTCGCAGCGGCAATCCCTGAACCCGGTGGTGGATGCCGGAAGAAAGGGATGCCATCAAGCTGAAGAAGGAGTCCTACTTGTCTTTGTTGGCAGGTTGTCTTTGAGGCCGCTGACAGGTACCAGCAGGCCAAGCATGCTGCAGCCTATGCGGTTGCAGAGGCAAAAACTCAGGTCTGGGAGGAGTTCAAGGAGGCCATGGAGGAGGACTATCGGTCAACCTCCAAGAAATTCTGGCAAACCATCCGACACCTCCGGAGGCAGAAGCAGCTCACCACCAACACTGTCTACAGTGCGTGTGGGGAGCTGCTGACCCTGACTGGGGATGTTGTCGGGTGGTCGAAGGAATAATTCAAAGATCTCCTCAATCCGATCGTTACGTCTTCCGAAGAGGAAGCAGAGATGGGGGACTCAGAGGCAGACTCATCCATTAGCCAGGCCGAAGTCACAGAGGTGGTCAGAAAGCTCCTCGGTGGCAAGGCTCCTGGGGTGGATGAAATCCATCTGGAGTACCTAATGTCTCTGGATGTTGTGGGACTGTCTTGGTTGACATGTGTCTGCAACATCGCATGGCGGTCGGGGACAGTGCCTCTGGATTGGCAGACCAGGGTGGTGGTCCCTCTGTTTAAGAAGGGAGACAGGAGGGTGTGTTCCAACTACAGGGGGATCACACTCCTCAGCCTCTCTGGTAAGGTCTATTCCAGAGTACTTTAGAGGAGAATTTGACCGATAGTCGAACCTCGGATTTAGGAGGAGCAGTGTGGTTTTCGACCTGGTCACGGCACACTGGACCAGCTCTACACCCTCCATCGGGTGCTTGAGGGTCCATGGGAGTTCTCCCAACCAGTCCACATGTGTTTTGTAGATCTGGAGAAGGCGTTCGACCGTGTCCCTCAGGGTGCCCTGTGGAGAGTGCTCTGGTAGTATGGGGTCCTTTGCTAAGGGCCATCCGGTCCCTATACAACCACAGCAGGAGCTTGGTCTGCATTGCCGATAGTAAGTCAAGCCTGTTTCCAGTGCACGTTGGCTTCTGCCAGGGCTGTTCTTTGTTGCCGGTTCTGTTCATTACCTTTATGGGCAGAATTTCTCGGCGCAGTCAGGGTGCAGAGGGGGTCCGGTTTGGGAACCAAAGAATCTTGTCTCTGCTGTTTGCGGACGATGTGGTTCTGTTGGCTTTATCAAATCAGGACCTTCAGCATGCATTGGAGTGGTTTGCAGTGGTTTGCAGAGTGTGAAGCGTCCGGGATGAAAATCAGCACCTCCAAATCCAAGACCATGGTTCTCGATCGGAAAAAAGTGCTTTGCCCTCTTCAGGGCGGTGGAGTGTCCTTGCCTCAAGTGGAGGAGTTTAAGTATCTCAGGGTCTTGTTCACGAGAGAGGGACGGATGGAGCGTGAATTCGACAGACAGACTGGTGCAGCATCTGCAGTGATGCGGTCGCTGTATCAGACCATCGTGGTGAAGAGAGAGCTGATCAGGGGGGCAAAGCTCTGGATTTACCGATCGATCTATGTTCCAACCCTCACCTATGGTCATGAGATTTGGCTCATGACCAAAAGAACAAGATCGCGAGTACAAACGGCCGAGATGAGTTTCCTCCACAGGGTGGCTGGGCGCTCCCTTAGAGATAGGGTGAGGAGCTCGGTCACTCCGGAGGAGCTCGGAGTCAAGCCGCTGCTCTTCCACATCAAAAGGAGCCAGCTGAGGTGGCTTGGGCATCTTTTCGGATGCCCCCTGGACGCCTCGCTGGAGAGGTGTTCCGAGCATGTCCCATCGGGAGGAGGCCCTGGGGAAGACCCAGGACACGCTGGATGGACTATGTCTCGCAGCTGGATTGGGAATGCCTCAGGGTTCCCCGGAGGAGCTGGGGGAAGTGTGTGTGGATTGGGAGATCTGGGCGGCTTTGCTTGAGCTGCTGCCCCCGCGACCTGACCTCGGATGAAGTGGAAGAAAATGGATGGTTGGATGGACATGGCCATGTTCATTCCTCCCTTAACACGGATCTGTCGTCCTGTCCTCTTTGCAGAAAAACAGCCCCAAAGCATGATGTTTCCACCCCCATGGTTCACAGTAGGTATGATGTTCTTGGAATGCAACTCAGCATTCTTCTTCCTCCAAACACGGCAAGTTGAGTTTTTACCAAAATGTTCTATTTTGGTTTCATCTGACCACAAGATATTGTCCCAATCCTCTTCTGGATCATCCACATGCTCTCTGGCAAACTACAGACGGGCCTGGACATGTACTGGCTTAAGCAGGGGTACACGCCTGGCACTGCAGGATTTGAGTCTCTCTCTGCGTAGTGTGTAGCCTTTGTTACTTTGGACCCAGCTCTCTGTAGGTCATTCATCAGGTCCCTCCATGTAGTTCTGGGATTTTTGTTCACCGTTCTCATGATCATTTTGACCCCACGGGATGAGATCTTGCGTGGAGCCCCAGATCGAGGAAGATTATCAATGGTCTTGTATGTCTTCCATTTTCTTACTATTGCTCCCACAGTTGATTTATTCACACCAACCTGCTTGACTATTGTAGATTTACTCTTCCCAGCCTGGTGCACATCTACAATTTTCTTCCTGGTGTAGCGCTTTGGTCTTGGCCATGATTGAGTTTGGAGTCTGACTGTTTGAGGACGTGGACAAGTGTCTTTTATACAGATAATGAGTTCAAACAGGTGCCATTAATACAGGTAACAGGTGGAGAACAGAAGAGCTTCTTAAGGAAGAAGTTACAGGTCTGTGAGAGCCAGAAATCTTGCTTTTTTGTGGGTGACCAAAAACTTATTTTCCACCAGAATTTACAAATAAATTATTTAAAAAAAAATCCTACAATGTGATTTTCTGGATTTTTTTTTCTCATTTTGTCTCTCATAATTGAATGGTACCTATGTGAGAAAATTACAGACCTCTCATATTTCTAAGTAGGAGAACTTGCTCAATCAAGGATTGACTAAATACTTTTTTACCCCAATGTACTGTAGTTTCTGGTTGAAGAAGATTTCAAGAATGGAGCCCTTATCACACAATGTACATCAGATTCAGGAATCCAACAACAATCATCTCTGGATGGCCAGTGGAAGGTTTTAGCTGGTCCCTTACAAGGTAAAAACTAAATCTTGTAGTCACCAAACACTTCTCAGTCCTTCTCCACCAAACCAATCTGTGGGGTGTTATCATATCTGCAGTATACAAAGTTCTGAGGTCTAATGACTAGAGGAATATCAGCACTGTCTTCGTGTTCACTACACAAGGGTTCTTGAACTGCTACCAAATCTGGAGGGCTCACTTATTCACCAGAATAAGTTTGGAGACCTGCATCTTTGTCAATAAAACTGGGATGAAACGATGGAACTGTAATGTTCCTTTGATGGTGTTAGCAAGGTTGAATCTAAGCTTGAGTTCATGTTCTACCATGCAACAACCGGGGAGAGTGGACATTTGATGTTTGGTATGCTTATGTATTTTGGGTCAAGAATGAACACTGCAAAAACAAAAAGTTGATAGGACTAATATTTTTGGAGAAATAAGCAATTTTAGTTAACCAGTAAACAATGGATGTTGTGCTGCAATGCACCATGGGAGTTTGGGGTTTTGGGGATTAAAAGTTATTATTGTGGTTCATGTTAGTTTAACAGTGCTGTTAGTGTTATTGATTTATTTTGATTTTGTAGTTTGTAGGTTATTCACTTTAGTTAAGTTGTGTTGCCGTTAGTTAGTGAGTTCAGTCTCATGTTGCTGACAACATGAGTGAAACATGCATTGTGTTTGATCTCCACCCAGTTTGTGTCTCAAATTAGAAGCACCTGCTTGTGGTAAAGACAAACAGCTGTGCATGTGTGTATGCATGCAACTCTGATCAGCGACAAACAGAGCACAGCTGACATTTGCCATTTAGTATGCTAATGTACTTTGGGCCAAGGTTGAACACCTCCAAAACAGAACACTGACAGGACTAATAGTTTTGGAGAAGCTATGATTAAATAATCTTTATATTAAAAGTGTAAGTGTAAGTGCATATAATTGTAAATATGTAAAAAAAACAAAACATGGATGACACAAGAAAGTGACAATCAAATGACAAAACAGAATAATAAAATAATAATAATGATAATAATAATAGTGTGTATATGATAACAACAACAACCTAAACAATTTATAAGTGCATTAAGACAGTAAATTAACATCAAAGTGACATAATTAAAAAAAACAAAAATTGTCAAGGTCTAATGCCGCATTCACACCGTACACGTGAGCGACGGCGGCAACAGGTTGCATGTAATCCCTATGGGAGGACGCGGTGTGGCACCACAAAAGTTCAAGCCACGCAATGGACGCAAAAGAAGCGACGTGAATGAAGTGATTTTGAACGACTGGTGCGTTTGTGGAGCGATATCGCATTGAGTTGCCCTCCTCCCCAAGTTGAAAAATCTTAACTTTTTCATCTTGTGTCGCGATGACCAATCAGGGACTGGATATGTAGTTATGTGGAGATGTCTGGAGATTATACTTGATGCGGACATGTCCTGTTTCTGGCAGCCACCCTGTGAGCAGGACTTATGTCCCTTTTGTCCTTTATTTTACAATTGACAAATGACAGAGTGTTAAGGATTTTATATATATATATATGTTATCACTGTTAAACATTTGTACCTTTGTCTTCTTCCTTATGAAAACGTTATTGTGCTGTTATGCACCTGTCTTAAAAGTAACCCTGAGAATGTATTTGTTATTCAACTTTGTTTTAGCATGCTGGGGTCAGGCTGAACTGGGAGTAAAAGAACTGAAGGTTGTTTTGACTGTTGTGATGTGATGCTTAGTGTGAAGACCAGGACACTCCAGGCAGATGCACAACAGCTGATAACTGCAACAGACGAACGGGATGTGCTGACCTTCGACGATAAGAGTAAAAGAAAGAAACTGTTTTTCCTTACAGCTGCACTTATTGACGTATGTGTTTATGTTACGGGAAGAAACTTGTCTCGCGTTGTCCCCCCCCCCCCTTAGGACAAGTTTTATGATGTAATGAGGGCTTCTCTAATAAAAAGAGCGGGAGCACAGGCCAGACTTTAGTGTAGCCTTGGTGTACAGCCTGGACTGCACTCCGCGCGTTATAAATTTGACTTTCTGTCTCACTGGTGTTCCTTGACTCTGTTTGTCTTATCAAGGTTTTAAGAATGTTTGGAGGAGAAAATACCCAACACAGAGTTTTAGGGGAGAGCGAGCAGCAGCACCGCAGCAGCAAAAAAATGTTTTTTTTCATGTGCGCGCGAATGAATCATCCATGAAGATTATTTTATTTATTAGCTACACAGATGTATAATAAACAAATGGTGACTGGTTTATAACACAATTATGACAGAGTTTGAGGGGAGTGCGAGCAGCAGCACCGCAGCAGCATCAACGCAGCAGCAGCGGCAGCCAGTTTTTTTTTTAATTGTTCACATGTGCTGCGCGAACGGGACAGGAGGTCCTCAAACTGGGTCCTGGAGAGGTGGAAGTACCGCTGAAAGCAGCCATCATCCAAACGCAGCACCTGCAGCAAATGATGAATTTGTGGCGTCGCGTGACTTCCGGTGTGAACGCGGCTCAAGCAGAGCGACACACCGGGTGATGGTGGCGCGTCCATCGCCAGGCAAGGGATGCAAATTTGTGGCGTTGCGTGGCATGCGGTGTGAACGCGGCATAAGGTTCTAAAAACATTATGGACTCACACACTATTACAACTCATTCCTTAATTTATTACCACTGTTTGATAACATCTGTGCTAATTCCTTATTCTATTATTTTATGTTAGTTATCAAGTATTTGCTTATGTATAGAAGTACCTAGAAAAATGTCAGCTACCTATTTTATAAACACTTCCCAATCTAGAGCCCATGTATCCCCATGGGCAGCACGCTAGTTATAAGGAATGCTTCAAAAGTACTGAATTTACTGTCATGATCCACCGAGAATCATCCAACCTGTCAGAGAGGTCACGTTATGTCTCATTTCTCCTTTCTTTGTCTTTGCCTTCCTTTTCTTCTATTCCCCACTCTGCTGTCATCTCCTCCCCACCTCCTACTGTTTACTTTACAGGCTATGTTGTAGCTTGAGGCCTGTCATCTGAGATGCATGCAGGGTAAATATTACTGCAGGTCCTTTAAGGGGCACTAAACAAGCACGTTAACTCTGGGATGACTTAACATGATATTTCAGTCTGGATTATAAATGCTTTCTCAGTGGAGGGATGAGGATTAAGTTATTGTGCCAAGTAATTATATGTGGCCTATACCTAGGACAATTTACCAGCGGAATGGTGCACACTTATGTATGTGGTACAAAACTGAAACGTACAATGCAATACATTAACAGCCTTAGTTTTACATACAACACAGTGTTTACAGAAATATGTTTTATCCTGGATTTAAGGTATTCAGCCTTTTATGTCACACCATCCTGCAATCTGGCAATACAAAATGACAAATGCAGCACTTGTTTTGGAGCCTTTATACTGTGTGACAGGTGCAAATGAATGTCAAACCAGAAGACCAGAAGCTTTCTGCAACTGGTCAGATTATATTTCACAGCTGTCTTGACAATGGTTAAAGGAAGTGTTTGAGGACTTGGTTGAGGATAGAGAAGTGTGGGATGAGCTGCTTGGGCTACTGACACCATAACCCAGATCCAAATAAATGGCAAATAAAGAATGAATGAATAACGCTTGCTATTTGTTGCTTCTGAGCATGGAGTTTCAGCCCTTGCACAACCAGTGCCTTACTGGGTCGTTCTTTGCAGGGACGGTCATGGTCAGATTGTACTGTAACAGTCTGACCAGAGGGTGTGAGTGGAAAACTCTACATTCAAGTCAAACAGGTTTTATCAGTCACAGATTGTACTGGAACAGCCAAAACACACAGAGACAAGACCTTGTACAATGTTGTCCATGTGGAAAAAGAAGGCATGAATGTTCAATGACATAGGTGCCAGTTTGGTACACAATAAGACTGTCCATCTGACAATGGTGTCCATGAGGCAAGCAGTGAAATAGTAACCCAGGTAAGCAGAGAGCCAGTACACAGTCATCACACATACCAGGTTGACATATCAAGAAGTGGCAGGTGATAGTCAGGAAGGGTTAGGGGGCAGCATGGGTTGGCAAATGAAGATCAAACATGATCAATCAAGTATGCGGGCGTGAGAACAAGACAATCTGGCACTGGAGTGAGGGCTGTGGATGCCTATATAGAGCATATATATATATATATATATATATATACAGCAAAATACCTGTCACACAAAAAACCCCAGAGGTGACACAGTTTAACAGCAAACTGCAAGATGCCCTCACCAAAGGGACTCCTGGTGATACCATTGATTCCAGGTGGTCCCACCTCCATGAAGCAGTATACATCTAAGCCATGGCTGCGTATAGGAAAAAAAGGAGCTTAAGAACGCTGACTGGTATGAGGCCCACTTGGATGAGATGCAGCCTATGATCGAGGCAAGGAGAAAGGCTCTCCTGGCCTACAAAGCTGCACCTAGTCCTAGCACATGACAAGCCCTCAGGTCTGCTCGAAACCATGCCCAAGATATTGTCCACCACTGCGTGAACACCTTTTGGCTGAATCTATGCACCAGCATAGAGACTGCTGCCAATGCCGGACATGCAAGGGTATGTACAAATGCATAAAGAAGGCAATAGGCCGCGCTACCTCCAAGATTGTCCCTATCAAGTCCAAAGGTGGTGAAGTGATCTCAGACAAGGGAAAACAACTGTAGTGTTGGGTTGAGCACTACCACTCTGGAAGAGCTTAAACAGCCATTGAATATCTAGCAAGTGAGAAGGTACCTGGTAGTGATGACATCCCACCTGAAGTTCTCAAGAGTGGAATACCAGTACTGCTTGAGCCTCTGCTCAAACTACTTTGCCTTGGCTGGGAACAGCGGCACATCCCCAGGACACGTGGGATGCTAACATTGTTACTCTGTATAAAAACAAAGAGCACCGCAAAGACTGCAACAATTACCGGGGTGACAGCTGCAAGAGAACTCTCAAGAACAGCAGATGCCCCTCTACACTGCCTTCATAGATCTGTCTAAAGCCTTTGACCTGATCAGCTGGGATGGAGTTTTCAGACTCTTGTAGAAAACTGGATACCCCCCCCCCCCCCCATTACTGCTAGCTGTCATCGTGTCATTCCAAGACAACATGCGCAGCACAGTCTGCTTTAATGGTGGCACACTGGCACCCTTCCATGTCAGCAGTGGAATTAAACAAGGCTGTGTTCTTGTGCCAACACTTTTTGGCATCTTCTGCTCCTTGCTCCTTGAGTATGCCTTCAAGGACTGCAGCGAGGGAGCATACATACCAGAGCTGGTGATTGGAAGACCTTTGCCAGTGATTGTTCAGCCTGTCAAGCAAGGCATTCAGGAAGCAGAAAAAGGAAGAAACACAGCCTTTGCTCCAAAAACAGTCAGGAAGGGGATGAGACAACCACAGCCTAAGCATGCTTCACTGTTCACCTGCACAAAGTGCAGCAGAGACTGTCAGTCCAAGATTGGGATCATCAGACCAGCACTTCCAACTCATGAAGCTGTACCATTGTCTCTTGTCGCTGGACAGATGCCGAAGAAAACCTGTTCTTTTCTGTGGCCACAGTTATTTCAACCGATAAACACTCCAGGCAGCTAAAAATGTACATGCAGGCTGTTAATTCACTTCCATTGACAGACACCTCAAGCCTCACAGAATTTTGCCATTTTGACCTTTTTTGAATGACAAATTCCTCAAATTTATTGACAAATACAAATAAATAAATAAAAATATGTACAAGATCATTTTTCAAAGCTATAGCAAATAATTCTACATACGTTTGGTAGAATTAGCCTTTTTCTGGCAGATTTAAACCAAAACTGTTCAGAATGCTGGCATCCATTATGGAAAAACCTCTCACTGTTATGACATGAAAGCAAGGCTGGGGTCAAATGGATTTGTTTACATTCTGTTGCCAGAGGGAATTCCCCAGAAAACATAAGTGGAGCTGACAGACAACAACAACAAAATAGATACCATTTTCACTTTTGGGCTTCAAAGGAAAAAAAGGAAAGTAACTATAAGGGGGGAGGGAGTAGGAAAAGTCAAGGATTATGTCTAATAGATTATACTGAGGTACAGTGCATCATACAGTGAGAAGAGCAAAGTACAGCAACATCCTGGATGAAAACCTGCTCCAGAGTGCTCTTGACCTCAGACTGGGGTGACGGTGATGACCCTAAGCACACAGTCCCGATATCACAGGAGTGGCTTCAAGACAGCTCTGTGAATGTCCTTGAGTGGCCCAGCCAGAGCCCTGACTTGAACATCTCCTGCGTCATCAGCCTGAAAATGGCTTATTAAATTTACAAAATCCCCCCCCCCCCCCCCCCCCAAAAAAATAAATAAATAAAAACAAAAATTATGTTGCCATTATGGGGTGTTATGAGTAGACTTTTGAGGGGGGGAAAATTATTTACTCCCATTTGGAATAATGCTGTAACTTCAAATGGGGAAAAATGGAAGCGCCGTGAATACTTTTCAGATGAATCGTAAGTTCTGTTTGTTTCGTACCCTTTACAGAAATTTTCCTGTTGCATGCCACTGACTTGACTTGAGTTTTTTGCTTTTGGGAAATGCATGGACCATTTCTGTTGGAAAAGTTAGACCAATTTCACAGTACTTCACTACAGCAATAAACAAAAATAAATGTAAGTTATTGAAAAACATGCCAATTGCAAGGTACAGAGGTGGACGAAATTATTGGTACCCCTATATTTTATGCACACATTTTAATTTAATATCATTCACTCACTCACCGTCAACTGCTTACACCAAATAAGGGTCGAGTGGGGGTGGAGCCTATCCCAGTAGTAATATAGCGTGAGGTGGTGTACACCCTGGACAAGACTCCAGTCTGTTGCAAGGCCACATATAGACAAACCACCACAGTCACACACAAAAAAACTGAGTCATTGGATTGGATTTCCATCTATTAAATGTACGTAGTCCCAACTAAATTCAATTAAATTATACTGCATGGGTGTGCTTTTTTTTTTTTTTTTTTTAGTTGGGGCTAAATATATTCATTAGATGGAAATCCTGCACATAACTGAATTGAGTTCATTCAATGAGTCATTTTTTGAGTGCCCCCTTCACGCATAGTATGGACAATTTAAAGTTTTCAGTTCACCTAACCTGCATGTCTTTGGATGTGGGAGGAAGCCGGAGCACCCTGAGGGAACCCACACAGACACTAAGGTAACTAACTACTAAGGTACCGTGCTGCCCCATTTTAATATATTGTCAGAAATAAATGCAAACAAAGCAATTTTGTTTCATTAAAATATTTTTAAAAATGTCCAAAGATATTTGTCAACAAGAACAAAACAAAACACTTTCACAAAGGGGAAAAACAAAAAAAAAAAACTTACATAAAATGTATGCTGGACCCAATTACTGCCACAATTTGATGGAGTTACAGTAAATCACCACTTTCACAGCCAGTTTCTTTATACCCCCTTCACACATAACACGACTGAAGCCAACTGGTGCACAAAGGTGGAATTGCATCCCACTAGGGAAACATCGGAGCCACCTCAAACGACTCGTACAGCTATCACCACAACCATTCGCGCACACAATCTGCTGAAAAACAGTGAGTGCCCCGTGAGTGCCCATTCAACCCTCCTCTCAGCAGGTGTCGGCCAAATTCCAGGTGCCACACACAAACATCCAACACCATTCGCTGGACAATTAGAAAAGGCGGGGCTATTTGCGCTTCTGGCATGATAATGGAGAGCAGCTGACCACATTCGAGCTGTCTGTGAAAACTGTCTAAGTGCAACACAAGTGTGGCGTAACCTAGCAACACATGGGTGTAACTGTGCTGAACTCAGATCCCCACACACACAAATGGCTTGTGGAGTGTGTCATCATCGTGGTCCCACCCCCCCACATACACACACACACACACCATGTATCCAACATTGACAGCTGCAGCTGAGGGTCCTGGAGTCCAGTCACTGTCCAGCGCAGTGCGCTGCTGGGACAGCTGACTGCTGTGCACTGCAACTCAGCTGGTGAACACGCAATGCGCCTGTGTGGGCAGGTGCTCATGCCCCCATGACGTTGATAATTTTGTGCAAACATGATCACATGAGGACCAGCCAGCGTCTGAGCGTGAGGCACAACGTGAAGCTGGCCCGGCAGGCTGATGTCACTTCCACCATGGACATTGTAGTTTACATGACAGACAGAAAGCGTGGAGATCAGATAAAACAAATAAGGGTAAAGGCGTGAACTCATTCATGTGTGATCGCTTTGCTCATATACTTTGCTGTGGACATACAGTGCCTTTCAGCTGGCTGCCGAGTGTCAGCTGGATTTCACCATGCATGCAAGGTGGTAAATCAAAAACACAGACATCAGACAGATGCAGGACAAACAAATAATAATACATACATAAAATAAAAATCACAGAATAAAGGAACAGGGAGTGAGCCTTTTTTTCTGTGAGCTGATGACGTCCGCAGACAATGGTAGGTGTGTTCCTGTGACCTGCAGCTCACAAGTCACAGCCTGAGAACACCCATAGTGGCTTGTGGAATATGACCTTGCATAGCTTTACCGTGAGGCACAGACATCAGCTTGCTGTCCTCACGTGGAAATAACTTAAAGCACATATCGCTTCAGCTAACCATCGCATCAGTGCAACGCAATGCTGGTGAATATTGGGCCATATAGAAAAACACCTCACGGAATGCCCCAGCGAGGTGCGTGTATATGTGGGATTTCCCCACATTGTAATAATTAAAACACATATCACATTTGCATCGCAGTCACAAGCGGATCATTGCGTGCTGGACAGGCAATGCCGGCTGATGTGTTCATGACACGAGAGCCCGCTCTTCATGACACAGGAGCCAGCTCTTCATAAGACAAGAGCCTGGCTGAAGTCTTCATGAGACGAGTGCATCAGGTAATTCATGTAAAAACATAAAAGAGAGAACAGTAATCAACATCATTTCATTACTTCCTGGTGTACGTCTAGGCAGAGATGAAGTCCACTCTTTATAACAGAATTAAGTATTATAAATTGTGGTGTTTTTTTTTTTGCTCCGCTGCTGTCTGCGTGAGTTTCCACATGCTCGCACTGTATTCGTGTGCGGGAACACAAGCGTGCACGAAACAGTCGCCAAGGTATCATGCACACTTGTCTGACTGTGTGTCCCTCCCGATAGCAGGTGGAATGTTTCGTGGTTCCCCATTTCGTTTTTTGTTCACAGATTTTCAACCGGTTTCGGCTTCTTTTGCCCAATTTCGTGTTATCTGTGAAGAGGCTCTTAGAAAAGTCAGGGGGTGGATACATGAACATTTCCAAGTCAATGAATATGTCTTAGAGGTCATTTACATCAATCTTTAAGAAATATAAACACTATCGTACTGTATGGTAGAACCCTGCGCGGGACTAATTTCTTCATCGCGCTCTCGCTTAAATTTGGACCATTACCACCAGCACCCGCAATGTGTGTGTTACACTCCTGCATGTTCCCGCAATGTGTATTTTCAGTCCTGCCTACACCCACGATACATTGAGAATTTATGTCTGTACAACAATAGACATGCACTGATTTTGTGTCTCCTCCCATCCCACAGGAGAAAGCACATCATTTAGGGTATTAATGAAGAGGATCATGGGGATGTTTGTTTCATTTTTTAAAGATGGTTTCACATATGTGTGTGCCATATATGGGCATGCAGTTGCTGTGTCTGCGTTGGTGTACCTTCTCTGGTGCTCTGTCTGTCCGCTGCTCCTGTTAAATTAAAGATGCTGTATTTAGGCTGAAGGCCCTGTCACACCTTGACGATTTAGCCAGCCAGTATGCCAACTGTATTAAAAAATGCTGGCATAAGTCTAATAACTTATGGGTAAGTTAAGAGCACATTGAAGCATGTTGAAGCACATTGAAGCTTGCTGATATACCTCCTATGGCTCATACGTCCCACACATGCGAGACATAAGTTGTAGGTAAGTTTATGCGACTGTTGGCACACATTTCTTGTAAGTCACTCATAAGTCTAAATACATCCATTAATGCTGGCCACTGATTGGCTGAAACCTGCAGTCTTCATGCAAATAGACTGTTTTATTCACACACGGAAAAAATAGTCTTACTTGATTCTTAAAAAGTCTTACCTGTTCATTTCAGTCTGACTCACCATTACAGTCTGAGGGACACGTATCCACATAAAGCCTGATTTTCGAAAACAACATCTGAAAATACTTGTCGTGGCTGGAAACGCAGCATTTTAAAGTCCCTCAGTGGTTTTGCTGCCCCAGGTGCATTTCTCAGAGGATGCTGGTGTCACGCTCTGATCACACCTGATCACACAGAAGCGCTGTGATGATTTAAACTTTTAAAGCGGCAGTCGACCACGATCAGCTGCGATAACTCCTGAATAAAGCGCTGTGACTGTTTAAACTAAAGCGCCGTTGCTGTCGTGGTCATCAGACGACATAATTGATCAGGTGTGATCTAACCTAACCTGGCCGGTGTGACCAGTGATCACACTGACAGATCACACTGACAGCGACGGTGCTTTAAAAGTTTAAATCATCACAGCGCTTCATTATTCAGGTCTGAGATGACCCGATCAGCAGACCTGATCAGAAAGCAACTGGTGCTTTAAAAGTTTAAAGAGTCACGTTAAAGAGCAACGTTTTTAATATGGTCGGCATACACAGACTCAATTGTCAAGGTGTGACTTTGAAAGTTGTGCGTGGACATTGCATACTTTATATTCATACATATATTTCATTGCATACATTAATAGGAAAAATAGCATGGGTGGTGGCCAGGTGGTTAATGCACTTGGTTTCAGTGTGGAAGGCTCCTGGTTCAAATCCCACCCCTGCCACATTTATCCATGTAATGTGGAGTTGCGTCAGAAAGGGCATCTGGTGTAAAACTTGTGCCAATTCAACATGCGGATGCACCTTGGATTTGCTGTGGCAACCCCGAGTGCGAACAAAGGAGCAGCCGAAGGGACTTACTTCCATTAATAGGAAGATTAAACAAAAGTTTATAGAGTGCTAAAAGGAGGAAAATGGTGTCAGCCGAAGGAAAGGAATAAGAATTGGCAAAGAATGAAAAAGTCATATCATTGATAAAGTGGTGAACAAAAACGACTCTTGCAGGACAAAAGAGAAAGGGCATCCGAGCTCAAGAAAGAAAAGATTAATCCACAAACTTCCAGACAAAGAGCTGATGACACCCTTCCTTTATATACAATATTTTTGTTAAATTACCAACACTACATCATTATATACGAGGGCTGTCAATAAAGTAACAGTCCTTTTTATTTTTTTCAAAAACTATATGGATTTCATTCATATGTTTTTACGTCAGACATGCTTGAACCCTCGTGCGCATGCGTGAGTTTTTCCACGCCTGTCGGTGACGTCATTCGCCTGTGAGCACTCCTTGTGGGAGGAGTCGTTCAGCCCCTCGTCGGAATTCCTTTGTCTGAGAAGTTGCTGAGAGACTGGCGCGTTGTTTGATCAAAATTTTTTCTAAACCTGTGAGACACATCGAAGTGGACACGGTTCGAAAAATTAAGCTGGTTTTCAGTGAAAATTTTAACAGCTGATGAGAGATTTTGAGGTGATACTGTCGCTTTAAGGACTTTTCACGGTGCGAGACGTCACTCAGCGCTCTCAGGCGCCGTCATCAGCCTGTTCAAGCTGAAAACCTCCACATTTCAGGCTCTATTGATCCAGGACGTCGTGAGAGAACAGAGAAGTTTCAGAAGAAGTCGGTTTCAGCATTTTATCCGGATATTCCACTGTTAAAGGAGATTTTTTTAATGAAAGACGTGCGGACGGGTCCGCGCGTCGGGACGCAGCCGACGCGGTGCGGCGGCACAGGAAAAACACCTCCGTGTTGATAACCATTTGTAAAATCCAGGCGGCTTTTGATGGCTTTCAGTGGAGTGAGTATATGAGAAATTGTTTAACAGGCAGGACATGTTCCAACTTGTCCTTAAGGCTTTCAACAGAGGTGTTTTTCCTGTGGCGGAGCGTCGAGGCGGCTGCGTCCCGACGCGCGGACCCGTCCGCACGTCTTTCATTAAAAAAATCTCCTTTAACAGTGGAATATCCGGATAAAATGCTGAAACCGACTTCTTCTGAAACTTCTCTGTTCTCTCACGACGTCCTGGATCAATAGAGCCTGAAATGTGGAGGTTTTCAGCTTGAACAGGCTGATGACGCTGCCTGAGAGCGCTGCACGACGTCTCGCACCGTGAAAAGTCCTTAAAGCGACAGTCTCACCTCAAAATCTCTCATCAGCTGTTAAAATTTTCACTGAAAACCAGCTTAATTTTTCGAACCGTGTCCACTTCGATGTGTCTCACAGGTTTAGAAAAAATTTTGATCAAACAACGCGCCAGTCTCTCAGCAACTTCTCAGACAAAGGAATTCCGACGAGGGGCTGGACGACTCCTCCCACAAGGCGTGCTCACAGGCGAATGACGTCACCGACAGGCGTGGAAAAACTCACGCATGCGCACGAGGGTTCAAGCATGTCTGACGTAAAAACATATGAATGAAATCCATATAGTTTTTGAAAAAAATAAAAAGGACCGTAACTTTATTGACAGCCCTTGTATATATATATATATATATATATATATATATATATATATATATATATATATATATATATATATATATATATATATATATATGTATATATATATGTGTGTGTGTGTGTGTGGGTGATTCTTTAACTACGGGCACTATTGGCCTTGTAAATGTAATTTCCACCACACCATTGCCTTACAATATGAAGCGCCTTGGGGCAACTGTTTGTTGTGATTTGGTGTTATATACATGTGCTCTGATGTCACTGTTTATCTCCATAGAAACTACCCAAACAATCTTTCATACAAACTGTTTAAAGGGACATTACAGTGTTGTGGTGGAAATTATGGCAATAGTGTGGGACAACTACATTTTGTTTAAAAAAAAATCACAACAGTTGTATGACATTGAATACCCCAATTATGTTTTGATTATTTTACTGATATTTTATTCAGAGATATTTTAAAACATTAGAAAAAACATTTCTTTACCATTCATTTTTATCATTGAAGATCAAAAGTCTGGGTGTGGGACAAGCACAAAACGGCAATATTTGCATATAATGATGCTGAAAAATGGTGAAAAAGTCATCATAGACTACTAGAACAAATTTCGTAACACACTTTCATTGTAAAGATAACTATAAAAGTGTGAAATTTCCCCTTTTTTCTGTTTTTCATACAATATGATCAAAGGACATAATAAGTGCCCGTAGTCTAAGAATCACCCATATATACACTCAACAAAAATATAAACGCAACACTTTTGGTTTTGCTCCCATTTTGTATGAGATGAACTCAAAGATCTCAAACTTTTTCCACATACACAATGTCACCATTTCTCTCAAATAATGTTCACAAACCAGTCTAAATCTGTGATAGTGAGCACTTCTCCTTTGCTGAGATAATCCATCCCACCTCACAGGTGTGCCATACCAAGATGCTGATTAGACACCATGATTAGTGCACAGATGTGCCTTAGACTGCCCACAATAAAAGGCCACTCTGAAAGGTGCAGTTTTATCACACAGCACAATGCCACAGATGTCGCAAGATTTGAGGGAGCATGCAGTTGGCATGCTGACAGCAGGAATGTCAACCAGAGCTGTTGCTCTTGTATTGAATGTTCATGTCTCTACCATAAGCCATCTCCAAAGTCATTTCAGAGAATTTGGCAGTACATCCAACCAGCCTCACAACCGCAGACCACGTGTAACTACACCAGCCCAGGACCTCCACATCCAGCATGTTCACCTCCAAGATCGTCTGAGACCAGCCACTCAGACAGCTGCTGAAACAATCGGTTTGCATAACCAAAGAATTTCTGCACAAACTGTCAGAAACCGTCTCAGGGAAGCTCATCTGCATGCTCGTCGTCCTCATCGGGGTCTCGACCTGACTCCAGTTCATCGTCGTAACCGACTTGAGTGGGTAAATGCTCACATTCGCTGGCGTTTGGCACGTTGGAGAGGTGTTCTCTTCACAGATGATGCGAAGGAGATGTGTTGCACTGCATGAGGCAAATGGTGGTCACACCAGATACTGACTGGTATCCCCCCCAATAAAACAAAACTGCACCTTTCAGAGTGGCCTTTTATTGTGGGCAGTCTAAGGCACACCTGTGCACTAATCATGGTGTCTAATCAGCATCTTGGTATGGCACACCTGTGAGGTGGGATGGATTATCTCAGCAAAGGAGAAGTGCTCACTATCACAGATTTCGACTGGTTTGTGAACAATATTTGAGGGAAATGGTGATATTGTGTATGTGGAAAAAGTTTGAGATCTTTGAGTTCATCTCATACAAAATGGGAGCAAAACCAAAAGTGTTGCGTTTATATTTTTGTTGAGTATATATAAAATCACCCACAGTCCAAATACTAATGGACCAGAGAGTACATATAACTTGGTGCAAATTTTAATCATTTTCTGTCCTAAATTAACTTTTCCTCTTCTGCTGCAACCTTGTTTTTCATTGCCATGAATTAATTACAGATGCAGCCAATTAAAAAGCACAAACAGGGCACAGTCTAATAAAAGGCTGTCTACATTAAATTAGGTTCTTTTTCTGTTAGCCGCCAATCGAATAAGTTGCAACTATATTCAGATACAACCTTAATTCAATTTTGTGCTCATGAATGTATAAAACAAACAAAAATAATGAGGCATTTTCACTCAGAATATGCACATTCACTTCAAGTATCAGATACACATTTCAAATTACAGATTTAAAGTTAAAAATAGGTATAAATAATAAACCCAAGTGAAAACAAAAACTACGTTCCTCATGAATCAACCACTGCTTTTTTCCAGCATTTGAGGAACAGCTGATCATTTGCGTAAGGCAGCTTCACACAGAGATAAATCATTCCAACCAACAGCTGAAGTGCAAAATGTAATTTTGTCCACCTGCGTGAATCTCTGAAGTCTGGATCATATTAATGGTACTGAGAGCACTCATGTCTGCAGACACTCATGCCTGCAAAGAGCTATTTGGTGTCTTTCATTCGCCCAGCACTCACCACTGCTCAAGCACGATCATATTCTCTCTTCACCTCTTTGTATTTTTGCAGATTCCTGCCTTCACCTGAGAAAACCACCACAGAGAAATTGTCTCACAGGTCATAGCTCAGGTCACAAATAACTTATACAGAGGACCTGAGGACTTGCTTGCCATAGCATGAAGCAGATTACAGTCGACAAATCCCCAGAACAGAATGCCTGTCCACTGCAGGTTAGCTCCCCACCCAAGGCTGCTACCCATTTCCAGCTGGGTGGAATGAGATGATGCAAAATTGTCTTCTCCAGTGATACAGACAGGCAGCCTGAAGAACAAACTTGGAATTGAGTCCCTATCTCCATATCGGTAGTCCATCTCCAAACACATCCACCTGTTCTAGACATACAGTATCATTCCCTTATTAATTTGAATAAAAGCACATTCTGAATAAGACACTGCCATGTAAATCGCATTTTCTGATTACCTTAACCTACACTGACACACACACACACACACACACACACACACACACACACACACACACACACACACACACACACACACTGAACAAAAATATAAATGCATTTTTGTTTTTGAATTGGCACAGGTTTTCTACAGTGGATGCCCTTCCTGATGCAACTCCAATGTGGTAGGGGCGGGGTTCGAACCAGGAACCTTCTGTACTGAAACCAAATGCACTAACCACCACCCCTGCATGTAAACAATCAATTTTATTGCCAGTGTTCTTCAGACAAGTCAGCGGATGGATACATGAACATTTCCAAGTCACTGAATATGTCTTGCATCAATTATGAAGAAATACAAACAGTATGGCTTGGGGTGGGTATCGAATACCAGGTCCTTTTAAGAAACAATATCAATGGCTTTTTTGCTTAACAATTCCCTTATCTGTCTTTGAGTTCACATTACGCCAGTGTGACCGTTGTTTTTGAGGGTGTTTATGGGGAAAATGATCATTTCTCTACCTTGATTGCTCTGCTTGAAGCAATGAAGCAACACTGTGACCCGCTGCTTCACTGCTTTACAGAAGCGGCAGGTCCACAATTTCTTCATTAACTCCCCCTCAAAGCCATTTAAAGATGTCAATCGTGAGTCACCTTCATGCAGATTAAAGTCACTAACTGGCTCTTGTTGTGGGCAAGAAACGAGAATCATCCTCCGTTGCCTTCCTGTTTTGTGGGATTAAGTGCACAGTCCAAACGCTGCGCTGCTCTCTCAGTCTATCAGTCAGAATTAATAACATCAAAGCAAATCACCATTTTAAATCAAAATATCTCTTGACAAAAGTTGTAATACAAACAATAAACTACAACCGACCAAACCCGTTTTTATATCCCAAAATGAGACATCCTCTGCTCTTGAAACAGTGATGTTAACTTGCAGCAAAGCCGGCTGCAAGAGCTCAGCTCAGAGGCTAGGGAGTTACATTTGTCTCATTAATATCCGAAAGGAATTGCTTTTGACCAAAACTACAAATTTTATTTACTTCTATTTATGTCCAGAGATCAAGGATCCACCATGTACATCAAGGATCCAGTGACCATGTCCAGAATTTGCTGTGGCGACCCTGAATGCAAAACAAGGGAGCGGTCGAAAGGACTTACTATCAAGGATCCAGTGACTATGATGAAGTGGTATAGAGGAGGATTTTCTTAAAAAGAAGACCTGAAAGTTCAGCTACAATTTCCCAGAAGCTGAGATGTACAGTTGAGATGCAAGCCTAGATTTGATGTTTTGGTGAAAGAAAATCCACCAAAAAGGCTTAAATCTAAAAATGAATGATTAACTTTTGAGAAAGCTATTATTTTTTCATTCCCATAAAGACATGAAAAAATGCTTTCCCACCCCTGCACACACATGACACGTAACTGCTTTCTTGGTCATACTTAATTCATATGTGTTTCAAGAAGCTGAAAGCTACTTCACATGTTATCTTTGAGCATCTGACCACACAGTGGTACCTCTATATCCTACCTGCTGTGCATCTTCAGTGTCACTGTTTGATTTAATCTACTGAGGGTTCAGTGAGCGGTTGAATGGTTTGTCAAAGAAGTGACCTAAAAACTGTGAAACCTTTAAGACTTCACAATGAGATTTTAAATATTCCTCAAGTCAAGCGAGGTAAGTGAGTTATATCAGAAAGGATTGCTGTAAAGTTAAAGTCTTCAGGGGTCAACAGAAGCTTGAATCTGTTCCATGGAACAGACACTCAAGCCGGGATCCACGTTGGGCTACGTTGAAATGATGGCCTAATGTATTCAGGATCAGGTCCTATTTTTTTGCTCCATGCCTTTGATTGTATTTAATATGACATCTACTTCTAAGTGGACTAATTATCATGTGGTGCAATCCTAATCATCACAGAAATAAAGTGTGTTTTTAAAGCCAAGCTCTAAACTATATGACTACATGCAGATGGCATAAATGCTTGCATGTCTGGCTGACTTGTGTGCAGTGCCGCCAAAATTTTAAATAAAGGATTTTAAACAAATTTTAACAAAGGATACTGGCCAGGAACATTGCAGATTTTCAACAACAGGATATTTAACTTCAATATAAGATATATACAAACTACGACCCTGTAGCTATGTGACAACAAGGCATCACCACATCTATTTGTTTAGACTAAATAAGCAACTTCAGAGAAATGCTCAACACCTATCATCTATCTGGAACTGTGACAAACTTTATTGACAGAATTCAGAAATTTAAACTCACAAGAAAGGGAACAGCACCTCACTTGTGTGAAATAATTCATCCTGATCAGAGCTGGATACTGATCACAATAATTACTGAAATATTGTGATGTTCCAAATAGGGTTAGATAATGTCACCTCTATCAGTGGGATAAGGAGTTGAGTTTCCCGTATGTTGACCTGTGTTTAATTCCTGGTCACATTACCTGTTTGTGTTCTTGGGCACCACACTTCATCTCCATTATCACAGTCTAGCCAGCTGTAAATAGGTACTGGTCTTGGCTGGCGATGTAACCTGCATTGTACTGGTATCCCATCCTTGTTGAGTCATCGACTCTCATCCATTTCAGAGGAAAATGGTGATCATGACTGGATAAATAATGATGTTTTCATGGATCTTGAAGAGTTTAATGCTATATTTATTTTTAATATATATCAATGAACGTATTCAAAAAAATGAAAATTTTTTGGTGTGTTTTCAGAGTCTGTATTTTCAAAGTCTGCATTAGGTTAAATAAGAAAACATTTTCTTTGTTCCTTTCCTTGGTCCCTGTCTAACACTTTGCAGGCAAACATGGAAAAATGTGTTTGTACACATAAAATGTGTATGTGATCACACTGTGCACATCATAGTGTTGGTTTGTCATGCTCTCTCAGTGCCATGAAACATGAAGTTGTGGCATCTTGAGATCAAACAATTTTGTGTGAGATAAACAGAACGATGATGGCATAAAGGGATATGAAGAATTTCCGAGAGGGAGAGATCATATGCCATCGTCAGGGGTTATGAAGGACAGCATGCCATCAGAGTGGCGACAAAAGGGCATACGAATCTGAGGCTCTGAGTGATGAATTTAAATGTAGTTTTGTTTGAGGCAAAAATGGAACGTGAGATTGACAGGTGAACTGGGGCTGCATATTCACAATAGTGGCGACTGCTCTTGACTTCATGTTGAAGTCAGAAGTCAGTTGGAAGGTATTGCTGTCAGAATACCATTGGGTTTACATTCTAGTTCCCTAATATGATTATAAGCTATGAGTAATGACTGAATGAATAACAATGTTGCACACAGCTAAAGTGGGTGTCCTTCACAGAGTGAATCACTTTTTCTTTCCATGTATTATATATGTGTTATTGTTATCATTATTATTTTTTTTATGTTATATATTATTGCATGGCTTGCAGCTGGTCTGCTCTGTATCAGCCGGATCCCATCAGTTCTCAGAAGCTAAGCAGAGCGGAGCCTGGTTAGTACTCGGATGGGAGACCTCTTTGGAACACTAGCAGATGTGTGTGTTTCTCCAGGTGAAACTGGAGTTGTGCCAGGAAGGGCATCCGGCATAAAACTTGTGCAAAATACCATTGCAGATCTGGGTGTATCCGCTGTGGCGACTCTGAGCAAAAAATGGGAGCAACTGACGGGACAACACCACCAACAACATATTACTGCATGGCTTAATTCCAAACGGTTTTTACTTCTGGGGGCGCGGCCTGCTGCTGACCCTGCGCTCACTGTTTGTTTCACTGTTTGTCTGTTAGCGTTATTAAATTTGTTTTAACATATTTTTTTTAAGCAGTTCATTGGTTTAATGTGGATGTGACCTGTCAGAACTTCACTGCACTTTGCACTTTGGACCTTATCGTCGCAATGAAAATCGCACTGCTGTGGATCATTTTCTGCCTATCAGCGTTTGCACACGGGAGCTGCCTCACAAGCCGGCAAAGCTTCCTTACTTACACCAGAGAGCATCTTTTGTTACTTCGCTCACCTGGTGGGGTTCCTTCAGTTTGTCTACCTGCGGACTGTCAGGAAATCCGACGGCCTCTTAAATGTCTGGGGAAGAGGAAAAAGCGTGGCTCCAGGGGAGGCGTGAGGCACCGACTCTGGAGACGCCGCAGCAGATTCCCGCTGCCTGTCATCACTCTGTCTAACGTCCGCTCGGTAAGCAATAAACTCGATGAACTTGTGCTGAGAGCCGAGCATGACAGTGAATTTAGACAGAGTAATCTTGTGTGTTTGACGGAAACATGGCTTAAAGATCATCACGATACAGCGAGCCTGTCAGGCTACACCGCTGTCAGAGCGGACAGGGACGCGCGCACTGCGCACAAATCCATTGGAGGGGGTCTGTGTTTGTTTGTGGATAACAGCTGGGCCACTCAATACAGCATACGAGAGCAAGTATGCACACCTGACTATGAGATACTGACTGTATCTTTTAGACCCTTTTATCTTCCGCGGGAGTTTGGACAGATCACTGTCATTCTCGTATACGTGTCCGGTCCAGATGACGACGCAGCAGGAGAGAGAATAGCAGAGAGCTATAATAATGCACTCACCCGCTCTGCTGACCAGCCCGTTTTCATTCTGGGTGACTTTAACTCCTGCAGTCTGTCTGACCACCTGCCCACTCTACAGCAATATGTAGACTGTCCTACACGTCTGCATCGCACGCTTGACCGTTGCTATGGCAACATCCCAGAGGCTTATAAAGCGGTATGCAGACCGCCTCTTGGAAAATCTGACCACAATGTGATTCATCTTTTGCCTAAATACAAAGCTGTGGTCAAAAGAATTAAAACAGTTAATAAGCAGGTACAGGTGTGGTCCGAGGAACGCAAAGAGCAACTCAGAGACTGTTTTGATGAAACAAACTGGGACATTTTCTTTGAATCCTGTCTGGATGGAGACGAACTCACTGACACCATCACATCTTATATTAAGTTCTGTGAGGATAACGTGTCAGAGACTAAAACTGTGAAAATATTCCCAAATAACAAACCCTGGGTGTCCAAACAATTGAAAATCTGTCTTAATGAAAAGAAGGCAGCCTTCTGCTCTGGTAATGTGCAATTAATGCAGGAAAAAAGGAGACAGCTGAGAGAAAGTAATTTTTCAGTGGCAATATAAAACAAGCCTGGGAAGGTCTAAATACACTGATGGGCAAATCCAGTAAGAAATGTGATGCTCTTACAACCATTAATCAATGTTTTGTTGATGAGTTAAACCGTTTCTTCTGTAGATTTGATAAAGTGGATGATAAACAGGAATGTGATGAGATCTGTAAAAATCTTACAGCAGGAGCTCCCACAGCCATCACTGAGGATGACGTGGCTAAAAGTCTTTCTAAACTGAAGCCAAACAAGGCCACTGGCCCAGATGGCCTGAAAGCCCGTCTACTCAAAGACTGTGCTCCTCACTTAAAAGGAGTCTTTTCCAGATTGTTTAATTCCCTTCTTGTCACAGGAGTGCCCAAATCTTGGAAATTCTCCATAATAAGGCCTATACCAAAAAAGCCAGGGGCAAGCAAACGTGAAGATTTTCGGCCCATTGCCATAACCTCCATATTATGTAAAACTATGGAGAGAGTTTTAGTTGACGTCCTGACCACCACAGTGGTCAGTGAACTAGACCCTCTGCAGTTTGCCTATAAGAGGGACAGAGGTACTGATGATGCCGGATTGATCTTGCTGGACATGATCTCAAAGCAGCTTTCACTTGCTAAAGCATACGCTCGGGTTTTGTTTGTAGACTTCAGTGCAGCTTTTAATTCTATGAAATTACATATTCTTCTGAAAAGGCTGACTGATTTAAATGTTGAAAAGGGCCTGATGCTCTGGATCAGAGACTTTCTGTCTTGTCGCCCTCAAAGAGTTTGTGCTAACAACATTCTGTCAGGAGAGCTCATCTTAAGCACTGGCTGCCCACAGGGTAGCATTCTTTCACCTCTGCTCTTCTCTCTTTTTACAAACGAATTTGCAGTTAATGACACAAACTTTAAACTGATTAAATACGCGGATGACATGGCCCTAGTCGGCCTGCTACAGAAGTGTGACTCCTCTGGCGAAGCCTCCTATCTCGCTCACATTAAGGCTCTTGAAGCTTGGTGTCTCGACAGCCAGCTGGAAATCAATGTGTCTAAGACAAAGGAGCTTGTTTTTCACACAAAGCAAAAACTGACCGTGCAGCCAGTTTCACTCGATGGCCAGCTTGTTGAAACGGTTGAAACTTTTAAATATCTTGGTACAGTTCTTGATAGTCACTTGAGCTTCTTTGAAAACACTGATTTTATCTTTAAGAAATGTTCACAGCGACTCAGTCTTCTCAGAAGATTGAGTTGTCTTGGTGTTAATCCGCAGATTTTAGAGCTTGTGTATTCTGCACATATTGAGAGTATTTTAACATTTCATCTTTGTGTTTGGTTTGGTCACTTGAGTTTGTAATGTAAGGACAAATTAAATAGAATTGTAAAAATGGCGGGGAAAATTGTGGGAAAACCCAGAAGACTCTGGCCCACATTTACACTGACAGGAAGAGGAGGAAAGCTCAGAGAGTCCTGGCAGACAGGTCTCATCCTCTGTCCTGTCAGTTTGAGCTCTTGAAGTCTGGGAGGTGCTACAGAGCTCCTCTGGCCAAAGGTTCTTTCAAAAAATCTTTTATACCAAATGCCGTCACCATAATGAACTCAAAAAAGTGACCACTCCACAAATTAAACCTGAACTGCTTTACTTCTGTTTTATTTGATTTTATTAGATCTTACTGTACGTTTTATTATCTTACTAGGTCTTATTCTATTTCTTCTTTTACTTCATGTATTTTATGTATCTATTTTTGTTTTATTCGTGTGTTTGTATGAATGTTTTATGACTGTTTTTTTGTCTTTTTTGTGCTGGTGAGCCAAAGACAATTTTCCACATCGGTGGACAATAAAGAATTATTCTATTCTATTCTATTCTATTCTATTAAGGAGACATTCATCCCTCTGATTCTGGTTTATGTTAGGTTTCTTCCAACAATAAAACAAAAACAAAAAATAATAATAAAAAAAAACCTGAGGGAGTTTTTCCTTAGAACAGTTGCGAAAGTGCTTGCAATGGGGGTGGGTAAGGTTAGACCTCACCTTTGTGAAGCGCCACGAGACAACTTATGTTGTGATTTTGCTCTATATAAATAAACTGAATTGAATTAATTTAATTGAGAGTGGATGAACTCACTGTTGGAAATAGAGTGGGCAGTACTAACATGTAATAAAGACTTAAGAGTAGAACTCCTGCTCCTTTGCATTATAAGGAAAGAGGTGAGGTAGTTCAGCACCTTCTCTGGATGCTTATTAGACACCTTCCTCCTTCCTTATCTAACTTGATGGAGTTTACAGTACATGCTGGAGGGATTATTTATCCTAAAACCCCTGGCAATAATTATGGAATCACCGGCCCTCGGAGGATGCTCATTCAGTTGTTTAATTTTGTAAACAAAAGCAGATCACAGACATGACACAAAACTAAAGTCATTTCAAATGGCAACTTTCTGGCTTTAAGAAACACTATAAGAAATCAGGAAAAATAATTGTGGCAGTCAGTAACGGTTACTTTTAGACCAAGCAGAGGGAAAAAAATACGGACTCACTCAATTCTGAGGAATAATTATGGAATCACCCTGTAAATTTTCATCCCCAAAACTAACACCTGCATCAAATCAGATCTGCTTGTTAGTCTGCATCTAAAAAGGAGTGATCACACCTTGGAGAGCTGTTGCACCAAGTGGACTGACATGAATCATGGCTCCAACACGAGAGATGTCAATTGAAACAAAGGAGAGGATTATCAAACTCTTAAAAGAGGGTAAATCATCACGCAATGTTGCAAAAGATGTTGGTTGTTCACAGTCAGCTGTGTCTAAACTCTGGACCAAATACAAACAACATGGGAAGGTTGTTAAAGGCAAACATACTGGTAGACCAAGGAAGACATCAAAGCGTCAAGACAGAAAACTTAAAGCAATATGTCTCAAAAATCGAAAATGCACAACAAAACAAATGAGGAACGAATGGGAGGAAACTGGAGTCAACGTATGTGACCGAACTGTAAGAAACCGCCTAAAGGAAATGGGATTAACATACAGAAAAGCTAAACGAAAGCCATCATTAACATCTAAACAGAAAAAAACAAGGTTACAATGGGCTAAGGAAAAGCAATCGTGGACTGTGGATGACTGGATGAAAGTCATATTCAGTGATGAATCTCGAATCTGCATTGGGCAAGGTGATGATGCTGGAACTTTTGTTTGGTGCCATTCCAATGAGATTTATAAAGATGACTGCCTGAAGAGAACATGTAAATTTCCAGTCATTGATGATATGGGGCTGCATGTCAGGTAAGGCACTGGGGAGATGGCTGTCATTACATCATCAATAAATGCAAAAGTTTATATTGATATTTGGACACTTTTCTTATCCATCAACTGAAAGGATGTTTGGGATGATGAAATCATTTTCAAGATGATAATGCATCTTGCCATAGAGCAAAAACTGTGAAAACATTCCTTGCAAAAAGACACATAGGGTCAAATACCAAATACCATAGGGTCATGGCCTGCAAATAGTCCGGATCTTAATCCAATTGAAAATCTTGGTGGAAGTTGAAGAAAATGGTCCATGACAAGGCTCCAAACCTGCAAAGCTGATCTGGCAACAGCAATCAGAGAAAGTTGGAGCCAGATTGATGAAGAGTACTGTTTGTCACTCATTAAGTCCATGCCTCAGAGACTGCAAGCTGTTATAAAGCCAGAGGTGGTGCAACAAAATACTAGTGGTGTTGGAGTGTTCTTTTGTTTTTCATGATTCTATAATTTTTTCCTCAGAATTGAGTGAGTCCATATTTTTTCCCCTCTGCTTGGTCTAAAAAAGTAACCGTTACTGACTGCCACAATTTTTTTCCTGTTTCTATAGTGTTTTTTAAAGCCAGAAAGTTGCCATTTGAAATGACTTTAGTTTTGTGTCATGTGTGTGATCTGCTTTTTTTCTACAAAATTAAACAACTGAATGAACATCCTCCGAGGCCGGTGATTCCCACAATTTCGCCAGGGGTTGTATATGGCCTAGAAACACCTTGAAATCTCCTGAAGGTAGCACAAGATTGTAGCTGGCAAAGATACCAATGGAACCACAACCATGACTGGGGCCCTGAATATGTAGTTCAAAAAGATGGATTGGTGTACTTCTGAGTTAAATGCTCCATAATATCAAATAATGAATGTTTATGAGTTCAATGGGTACAAATATTTCATGAGGTGAAAGATGGAATGTTTCCGTCAATGAGGCAAGTGAATGGTATGTTCCAGCTTTCACCTCAGGAAATGTTCATACAATTGAACTCATAACATTCATTATTTCAGCCAGATACAATCAAGGGGTCGCAGTGGGGTACACTAAGGGTAGAAATTTTGATATTCCTATATTAATTTATTTACACTCAGAAAAAAAAAAAATATTAAAGTGTTGTCTAATAAATGTCAAATATAAACTTCACTTCCTGAAAAGCTAGAGCTGATTTCAAAATGCATGTTTTTTGTCCCAAAGTGTGGTGTACGGACACTACAATTTCATCATTTGTTAAATGATAAGGTGCGCTTATTTAAATATGTGATGCATATCAACCCAGCATATAATTATGTGGTGTTTCCTTATTAGGGAAAAAAAAAAAATTGAATGTTACATACATTATTACAGCATGGAAGTGAGCTTTGCATTATTTTTTGTAACTCTAATACAACCGGTTTCTAGTTTGTAGACCAGAATTGCAGCACAAAATATCTTGGTGCACAGACACTACATGGTGTACGGACACTACATTTTGCAAACCTGAATTCCAAGTCAACCTTGCTGATTTATACTAAATATCAGTTGTGAATGTAAATATCATTTTAGTTGTTACAGTAGTGTTCAGAATAATAGTAGTGCTAGTGACTAAAAAGATAATCCAGGTTTGAATATATTTTCTATTGTTATATTGGAACAAGGTACCAGTAGATTCAGTAGATTCTCACCATTTTTCTACATTTTTTTAACTAATAGCCCAAATTCATAGCCTTAAGAGTGTGCATATCATGAATGCTGGTCTTGTTGGATTTGTGAGATCTACTGAATCTACTGGTACCTTTTTCCCATGTACAATAAGAAATATACCCAAAACTGGATTAATCTTTTTAGTCACATAGCACTACTATTATTCTGACACTACTGTACTTTCACTAGTTAATAATAATAATAATAATAATAATATAATAATAACCTTTATTTCTTTTATTTAACCAGGTAGAAACCCATTGAGAATGAACCTGTTTTACAAGGATGACTTGAAAAGAAAGGTGGCAGCACATGCCATAATGGACAGGTTAGCATCAACATGAAATGTTGGTGATAATAAAATCAATCATCTTGGTCATAGAACATTGCAAATGATGTAAGTTTTGAACAGATTAAACTTTTAAACATAGGCATTGTTACTAAAAAATTTTAACTTTCAATGAAATAATATTGCTAAACTAGATCAATCTAAACCATTTAAATAAACTACAATGATTTCTGTGAAATATTAAGGGTCTTATTTCTCGAGACATAAATCCAGAATTTATCGAGACAATGATCACAAATCTATTTCGATGAATCAAAGTGTAATTGTGTATCAAATAACAGCGTTATGGTCACTTAGAAATATGCATATTTACCTTTTAAACAGAACATTTTCTATTAATGACGTGAAAAAAGATTGATTTTATAATGGCAAACATGAATACAACAATCGGCCATATCAGCGTTGCTTCTTAGCAATAAGAAAAATACAAATCACACATTACCAATCCAACAAGCAAATTTAACTTGAAAAAGTATTAAAGGTTTTCCATATGATACATTCGTTGTAGTACTTTGATGAAATCAGCACCACAATAACATCAAAACAATGGTTTCTAGTTGTTTAATAATACACCATAATTTAAAAAAGAACATTGCAAATTTCACCAAACTGTGCATTGTGGTTCATTTCAGTACCATGAAACTAACAAACACATGGAAATCGTTCACTGGCAAGACATTAAATTGTAAGTCACATATAACAAAGATTTGCTTAACCTGTACCCCTTCATTGTGATCTGGCTGTTTGTATAATAATTCTCAATGTCAGTCAGATCCAGTAGCAGAAATCCTTCTAATAGTGTGAAAACATATTCTTTAATTATGTATTTCTCTCTTTTTTTTTCAAATTTTGCAGTGGGCTGGTAGGATGGTGTGGTGGTTAGTATTTGGGAAAAAAAAAATCCTTGGTTCTTAGACCAGTCCTCAAAGACCACCTAAGATGCACATTTTCCATCTCTCCTGCTCTGCTACCAGCTGATTAGCTTTTTCAGAGACCCATTGATCTGTTAGTACTTGATTGCTTGCATACCTGAATGAGTTAATCTGCTGGTGGCAGAGCAAAGAGAGGTGAAAATGTGTAGGTTAGGTGGTCCTTGAGGACCAATTGGAGAACCATTGCTCTAAACTGACCATAAGTGTGAGTTAGTGTGAATGAGTTTGTCATTCTATTTCATACTCTGTGTTGAGATACACTGGAGGCCTGCCTGTCTGGGGTGTACCCTGCCGGGATAGGGTCCAGGCCCCCGTGATCCTCACTTGGAGTAAGCGGTAAAGGAAATGAATGAAATAACCAGTCTCAGATAGCTCTGCTAACAGAGTTCATTCTAGTTTCTTGTAGTACAAAATTTGGGGTGTACTTACAAGTAACTCTTTTGAAAGACACATTTTTGGTGTATGACTCTCTGGTATCTGTACTACTTGTCACTACATTTTATACTTTGCAAACCTTAGCCTCAAGTATGATGAGCTTCGGCTAAAAGCCCCCAGAGCCTATCATCTTAAAAAGAAGAAAAAAATGTAAAAATATGAGACGTAAATCCTCCCGTATAGCCACAGATAAATGGTAGTGCAGGGATGGGTGGGTGCGAGGGGGCATGTGATTCAAAACAAAAAAAGCTTGCTACTGGAGCTAGTCCTCCAACAGAGTCTAGAGAGAGAAACCTAATAAGCTTGTGAGATATTTGATACCAGTGTTCTTGTTTTGACCCATTTAAATCTAACAGACATGAACAGAACAAATGACTGAAGCATTTTAATCTCAACACAAATCCCTCTGAGAAAAAAGCAGGGAGTGAGAGCAGGAGAAAGAACAAATCAAGGACAAAGTAATGCAAAAATAGGCACACACACACAAAATGTCACTCACAGCACCAGATATTCCATGTTTTATTTTGACAGCTTGTCTTCAGGCTTAAAGAAAATAATGTTTGTTCCCAATCATAGGTGCAAAATATCTGTCAGAGCTGGCAAGGCACCAACAAACTGTATTGCTATAGAGGATTATATGTTGTACACGATGAGAAAGAGACTCAAAGCGGGATGTGAATGCTTCAAATACCCTGTGGTTCACCTCTGAAGCCTCCTCAGCTACATTACACTGACTTGGTAAGCCCCTCTAATGCCATGAGGAAAGAGTTAAAGGACAGTCACGCTCATCTTCTCAAAGGCAGCATGTGTCGACTACACTGTGAAAGGCAGCACAGGAGAAGGTGGAGAGTCGGAGAAGAGTGGCCAGGGTTATATGGCACATGAAAGAGTGAAAAAATAAAAGAACCAGATGGTAGCATTGCACACGGTCAGGACAGCTGTCGTGGCAGAGAACAGATCTCTCTTTAGCAGCCTCTCAAGCCCCATAAATATGAAAGATATTCAACTCCAGATATGAACAAACTGATGGACAGAATGCTAACTACGCCTATTTGTTCTGTCACCTTGAAATCATCATTTTGTCAGTCATGGTATTTATTTCTGCTGCCAATGCCACATTTATACTAAACATTGGCAAACACACACACACCACATAGGTGCCATATTGGTCACTTACAGCACATCCCATATCTAGAGATTTTTGGAATCTACAAGTTATAAAGGGAGGACAACTGTGACCAACTGTGACCCGTGGCTGTGAAGGCTTCTGCAGTGTACAACCTTGATCTGCAACACTTGGCGATATTTGTAATTACGAGCAAGTCAAGCAATTTTACTGAAAAGAAATGCATAAATTGGTTGTCCAAATGAAAAGAAAGTGGTGTTGAAATCAGGTTAGCTATGAGATCTCTTCCACTTTGCAGAGAGTGAGTTTAGAGATTGTGTTTTGTCATTGCTGGTCGGAACTTGTTTTCTTCATGTTTTCGCTTCTTTGGCAACCAGGATACACGCTCCATTGCCTCGTCTTGTGCTAAGCAAAACGTATGAAAAGAAAAATTTGGGTTCTCAAACCTGTTAGCCTCCCCTACCAACCAGCAGACAATGTAAAGGGAAACAAAAACTAATTCCTCTTCTTTTTTCTTTAGTCTTCTGCCCATGTTGCAAAATGTGGAAGGCAAGGCATGTATGTCCCTTTTGGCCTGCAGTAACAACATGGTGGTCTCCATGAGGGGGCCACTGTCATATAGATATGAAGACCTCATTGTTGTGAAAACACATTGATTCATTGTTGTTGGTAATAAGACAGTAATAAACAGATGGTTCTATACTCTATTTTTGTTGAACACCTCTAAATTCTGCAGCCTTAAATCCTGAGGGAGTTGAATCCAGGTTACCCATGCATGTGTGTTTGGGTCTGCAATTTGTTCACAGCCTATAGAGCTTTAATCACGGGGTTGGTACCAGATTAGCACAGTACTCACTATAAAAACATGCATGGTGGTGCCATGCTAATGTGCCATCTTGCACACATATGCTAACAGGTGCACAAGTGTATCCTCCTCTTCCTGCTGCCGTCTCTATATGTTGTGCAGAAGATAATGTGCATTACTCTTGAAGGTCTAGAATATCTTATTCTATATACGTCATGAAACATACGATGTATTGCAAAGAACAACCATCAGGAATTTAACATGAACTGTATGGTTAAAAATAAAAAAATAAATGAGTAATTTATGGAGCTCTGCGTAAGTCACTTAATACACACCCTTTGCAATACCAACTAACAGGTATATTGTCATGATGTCGAAATTCTGGTAAGGTAGCTAATCAAAAATTCCAGTGTGAGCCAATAGCAGCCTTTGTTTCCTCAGCTGTTGGATCTTATTCTGCTCACACATCTATATTAAAGAAGCTAGAAAGAGAGTAAGGAGGGTGATGATTCCATGACTACTGAATTTCCCTAAATATACCCACCACAATGTATCTAGAATTACACCAGCACAAACACCACAGCCTTAGTCCTGACAGAAGCTAAGAGCAGGCGGCATATTAAGCTTCAATTCACTACAGCTGCAATTTAAAACTTATTCAGCACACTTGAGTATACATTTTAAATGAGGCATCTATGAGGCTGTAATAATACAATAACATGCTTTTGGAGGGCGGTATGCATTTCAGAGGCCCGACGTTCACGCCAGCCAGGCGCCCCAAAATGACATATGACATATGACATATATTCGCCCGAGTTAGATGAGGGCGAATAGCTGTCATTGCGGGCGACTGGCAGTGAACAGAGGGATGCAGAAAATGCATGCCGCATGACAACAGCATGTTATTTGCATTATTATCACTTTTTACTGAGATACACAACACGTAATGCGTACATATAAAGTTGGCTCACTTAACTTTGTCGTGTCACGTTAGCTGGCGAGCTGCTCTCCAAATTCGGCAGTGCGTCCTCATCAAGCTGGCTGCTTTAGCTGCGGTCATTGTCGTACTATCCATGAGAAAATCATCCGGAATATCCATATTGGGACCAAAACACACTTCATATTTTCCTCTGTGAACAGTTTTTTTTTTCCCCCTCTGCGGACCAGTTCTTGGGCCTGCGCATGCGCACTATGACGTCATTTGTTTACCGCACAGCGGGCGGGTAAATAAGCCAGATACCGTCAACGTAAATCTACGATACCGGCCTAGCAACGCCCCGGTAAAGTGATAATAAGGGTCCAATATACCCAAAGCGAGCAAAGCTTCTGGGTCTGGGACTTTTTCTGTCTACAAAGAAGACTATTTGTCATTGTTTTGCCATTGTCATTTACATGTCTGGTGTTTTATTCTGGTCTGCAGGTTTCCTGCTTCTAATGTTCCTGGGTACTATTTTATTTTTGTCAGTTTATTGTTCTGGTATTTCTCTTCTAAGTTATTTAATCTCCATGTTCTTTAAGTGATATTATTTATTCCTCGCACTCTCTAGGGATATAGTTCCCATGTTAGTTCCTTGTGCATTTACACTGACTAGTGCAATGCCCGTAGGAAGTTTTTTTTTAACTTTTTTTGGGGGGGGTGGGGGGATCTCACTTGCACTACAAAATATTAAAGCACAGGATTTAGTGTGGTTTTGGCATATCAAATTAAACTGATGTTGAACAAAGAAAGATATGTTAATGTACTTGGTTGCTGTCATTTGATGATTAACTTCACACTGTTTAAGGTTGTTATCATTAACTACCTAACTTGGTAGGAATTGGCCATAGAGTAAGGTAACGTTCCTTAGGGCCCCTTCACACATAGTATGAATGTGGTCGAATTGCGCATGAACTGCGCATGAAGCAGGAATTGCATGCAATACATGCCTCCAATGCCTTGTACACCTGTTGCTATAACTATTTGCACACAGTGAGTGAAAGATAGAATGTATGCTGTGAGAGCCCATTCGATCCCTCTCGTGGCAAGTGTTGGCCAAATTCCAGGTCACACACAAACATCTAACACCGTTCTCTTGGCATTTAGAAAATGTGTGGCCATTCACGCTATGAGCACGAAAACAGTCACTAGACAATCACGTTTGAGCTGGATGTGAAATTTGTCAAAGTGCCCCCACGACTGTGGAGTTGCAAAAAGCAACACACGTGATGCATGTGTCTCACACGTGTTCGCGTGTGTCGCCCCTCCACCAACACATCTGGTGTGTGGGGGGCACACTTGCATAAAATGCTTATATGTATGTGCAGATCTGATCACATGGGGGCCGGACAACCAGGTCTGAGCCCACACAGCACGGGGAGGTGCCTGTCAGCTGATCGTAGCACACTGGCAGCTGGATGACAGCTCAGTGCACACATTAAAAACACATAAACCACCACCAGGACAGGTATATAAATAATCACGACAATATCTAAATACCATACGCAATTACATAAATACTGAAATTGAATGACCACATAACACAGACACATTGGTGTGGGCGCTGAATGGACAAGGGGGTGTGCCTGCTACTGTGATCTCTGCTCCTGGGCTCTCGGCTGGGGAACATGTACCGTGTTTTGAAGGACATGAACTTATAACATTTTTCTCAGTGAGGTGCTTGTCTCTGCCTGCTGTCATGTGGAAATACATAAAACATCTTTCACTTTTGCGCAGGGCTGCAGTAGCTGTACACAGCGCACCTCGTCCATGTCCTTGTTAATTTCAGGCATTTTTCTGTACCATTTACAGGCCAGCGAAGGTAGCGCAGTGGTAAAGTTTCTGGCTGACAATCAGAGTGTTCTTTTTTTCACAGCAGCTTGGCGATGTGGTTACACATGCTCCAGCTGCTCACACTGTGTTGCAGCGTTGCAGCGGGATCGATCACACCTGCCCATCGGCTCGATGTTTTCGTGGTTCACTCATATGAGCTGTTCTGCTGCGATTCGCTCTGATTTGTACTTATTTGTACTATGTGTGAAGGGGAGGTACTGCTGGCCCACCACCAGACGGCGCCCTGTCTGAAGTGCGGGCTTCAGGCACGAGAGGGGGCATCCGCCCCACGGGAGCAACTGGGAGTGACAGCTGTCACTCATCATCAATGCCAGCTGTCACTCATCAACCACCACCACCATAAAAGCCAGGCAGCAGCTCCACCTCGCTGCCGAGATATCGTCTACCCGTCAGGTAAACACTCAGCCTTTGAACACGAATTGTTCAGCTAAACATAAGACAGTCGTAACGTCTTTACTTCTGTGTTTAACTACGTTAAATTCTGAGTTTGCAGACGTACCTTTGTACACGAGAGTTTGTAGGTGTATTTGGGGAGTTGGCGTTCTCCGCTCCTCATCCCAGACTCCGCTAGTGTGACATTTGGATTCTGCACGAACTCTTGGGATAATTGTGATTAGGAGGTGGAGGTATTCCACCAGAAGAGAACTGTGCTGTGCTGACTGTTTGCTGGGTGTTTACGCACCCACCATCATCTGTCTGTTCTTCCTGCCAGCAGTACCAAGTCTGACAGCTGAAGACGGTGGCCACCTGGGGACTCAGGACTTGGCGGCTCCAGTGTGCTTCAGATCCGCTGGCAGTGGAAATCGTGTGGGATCCGGCTCTTCTCTGGACAGATGTCTTCTATCCTCGAGCCTGCCCGCATGTCACCTTTGTATATTTGGCTGTATTCCAAAATCTGCAATTGTCTGTATTTCATTGTGCACATTTACAACAGTAAAGTGTTATACTTTTGGCTCATCCATTGTCCGTTCATTTACGCCCCCTGTTGTGGGTCCGAGTCACTACACTTTCCCAACAGATAGCCACAATTAGTTATTGAATTAAGTGTTGAAACCTGAAGAAGAACAGTGCAAGGATACAGACATTATTAGTGTGTGTGGGTGTGTTGGAGGTGGTCCCAAAAAACCCTTCAAAATAAAGGTTTTGAAAATAAATCCCAAAAAACTTCATAATAAAGGATTGAGTTGATAATAAGTACTTTTTATGTCATTTGGGTCTATGTTTTCATTTATATGTTACATTATTATTTGAATATAGTATTTCATGTTTCATGTTTTAAAAATCAGTTTTATTGTCAATAATATGAAAAAAGGATTCCTATTAAATAGGTTATTGGAAGACACTCAAACAAAATTAAACAACACTTTTAGAATATTTGAAACACAGTATCCTACCTCCTGAACACAGTTTATTTAAACTTGAACTCACAGCAAATATAAGATTTTATTCATCTTATGTACTTACTGAAATGTACAAATAGTGGGAAATTTGTTGTTGTGTGGGCCGCCAGAAGAGGAGGTACTGCTGGCCCACCACCAGAGGGCGCCCTGCCTGAAGTGCGGGCTTCAGGCACGAGAGGGCGCTGCCGCCATGGACACAGCCGGGGGTGACAGCTGTCGCTCATTACCTCTTGACAGCTGTCACCCATCTACTCAACATCATCTCACTCCATAAAGACCAGACGTCATCTCCACCTCGTTGCCGAGATATCATACTTCATTGGAGGTAATATCCTCAGCCGTTTTGTAATTGCAATATTTGTATATTGTGAGTGTTTGCAGGAGTACCAGTTCCTCCGTCGGTGGAAGCTGTGAGAGCGCTGAAGGCACTCTTTTCCCCTGAGGAATCTACAGTACTCTGCAAGTTATTGAGTGAGAGGTGGAGGTGGCATTCCCACCGTTGTTGTTACTGGGTGTACACACACCCACACTTGACTGTCTTTGTTCTTCGCCAGCAGTACCTGATCCGACAGTCGGGACGGTGATCACCTGGGAATTCGGGACTTGGCGGCTCCAGTATTCACCAGGTTCTGGGGCGGCGGAAATCGTGTGGTTCCGGCTCTTCTTAGGACAGACGTCTTCTATCCTCGAGCCTGCCCACACGTCACCTTTGTGTATTGACTGTTATGATATTCTGAGATTGTCTGTATGTTCGTTGTGCACATTCACAAAATTAAATTGTTATATTTTGGCTCATCTATTGACCGTTCATTTGCGCCCCCTGTTGTGGGTCCGTGTCACTACACTTTCCCAACATTTGTTGCTGTTAGCAAAAAACTGATTTTAGCTAACATCTCCTCAGTGTTGTCAAGTTAAACTCAGTCGCAAGGAACAGTGACAGCATGCCTTTCACAGTAAAAGTATTTGCTGGGAGGCTGACATTAAACTTTTTATTGTGAAATGGTGCAAGCAACATGAACTATCTGACAATGTTTAACTTTGCAGCCAGTAACATCAGTGTGCCACATTGGAAGTACGAATGTAACCATGTTAATCAAAATAAAGGTTTTGAAAATTAATTCCTAAAATTTTCATAATAAAGGATACACATCATTGTGACATGTGCAAGCCATATCTGATAGCTGAGGTTGATCTCACCAACAGTCAGAGAGACAGGCAAGCCACATACCCATACACAGACGTTTCTTACTTTATAGATAGATGTCTCCTCCAAGTGGCTTTACTTCCTGTTCACTGGTTTTCAGGTTCATGTGTTGCTCCACTTCCTTATATTTTATCATCATTCATAGTGCATTCCTTGGTCACCGGATTGTCTAGCTTCATGTCTGCTCTCTTACCGACCTACACTGCCATCCTTTTTCCTGCTTCTGCTCAAGAATACGGGGTTGCCTGTTGGATTGACTTCCTGTGTACCTGCGCTTGGCCTGTTAAACCCAATCTTCTTGTTTGCTACTTCATGGACAACTAATGTGGTACAGACTGTGACTATTGTGTGCACTCATGAACCATTTTACTTGCCTTCATTGTGAATCTCTACATAGGGTCCTCTATCAAGCTGTTACACAATTCACACATCTGACTTCAACTTTCTAGGTAATGTGCTGATTATGTAGCGTTACTCTTTACATCTTTAAAACACAATTAGGTAATTATTATGCCTAACATACTCCAGCCATCTTAAATAATTCTCATCATTATTTATGTTCAATTTTTATCCGCTACTTTTATTTATCAATTTGGTGCAAACCTGCAGAAAGAAAAAGATGAGGAGGCAACAAGAGGGTTCAACGTGTCCAATGACAGAGGTAGGGAAGAGTTAATTAAACATTGTCTTTCCTGAGTGTAAAAAAGACAGTTAAGACCTAGTTAGAAAAGAAACTACTGTTTATGTAAGTAGAACAAGTATAGAATGATGTTCAATAAATAAATGACAATCTCCTTCAGTATCTGTGAAAAATAATCTGGAATGAGAGACTGATGGATGTAGTCAAGACTACAAAGGCATATTTATACAAAAAAGAGACAGAGATGTCCCACTAAAGTCTGAACTAGTTTTCTCAGTCGACAAGCAGACTGAATTTCTTCGACTCCTTGCTTTGTTTATAGGGATACACTGACGATGAACAGATAATAGAGTTAAAGGCCATCTATGTCAAAAAGTAAAGCTTTTGCACAAGTGTATACAAGTTGAAAAATACGTGGGAAGTTTGCCCTTAATGGATATGAAGAACAATACTCATGATGATGACATAATACAAATTAAACGAAATAAAAGAAGAGAGGGTGTCATTTATGTGGTATTTTCAAAGTCAGAATGCAATACAGTCCATAGACCAGATAATGAACCAAAAACTAGCTTTGTAACCAACAACAGTTCCATAAAAGGTTACATCATGTCTTGTGCATGCACTGCACTTTGCCACATCTATCACAACACAGAATCGGCCCTGGGTGCTTGATGATATCCACGCAGGCAGACAACCAGTCCATCCCAACCTTTTGAAAGTCACCATCAATCTGCTGCAGCCAGCTGAATCATAGGCATTCCCTTGGCCTTCTCCAGCCACTGGGGCCTTCAACATTGAGGGCCCTTCACACATAGTGCAAATTTGGTCGATTTGCGCATGAAGTGTGCATGAAGTGGGAATCATATGCAAAATGTGTAAAATCGTAGCTGTCTCTAACGCCTCGTACACCTGTTGCTACAACTATTTGCGCACACTAGCAGCTGAAAGACAGAGTGTGCACTGTGAGAGCCCATCGAACCCTCTTGAAGCAGGTGTCGGCCAAATTCCAGCTGACACACATGAACATCTAACACCGCTCATGGAACTACATAAAACATCTTTCACCTTTGCGCCGGGCTGCAGCAGCTGCACACAGCCCACCTCATCCATGTCTTTGTTGATTTCAGGCATTTTTCCGCACTGATTACAGCCTGTGAGCATTTTTTTTTTTTTTTTTTTTTTTTTTTTACCAGGGTTATTTAACTGTGGGGTTCTGTATTGCATCCCCTTTTATGTATTATTTATATCAACCCAGTGATATTCACTAATTATACAGATGTTTTTTATTTTATTGTTCTCCCCATCAGCGGTGCTCTCACTGTGTTCCTGCTTGAAAGACACTGTTGCGTGCAAGAACTGTCGCACCGGGATCGTGCACGCCTGCCCGTCCGCTCGATGTTTGTGTGGTTCGCTCATACGAGCTGTTTCGCTGTGATTCACCCTGGGTTGTATTGATTTGCACTATGTGTGAAGGGGCCCTGAGGAATGTACATGCTGGATCATGCGAAAATACAAATTGTGCTTCTTTTGTACAAAAGACAAACCTAAATAGTCTGAGGCATTCTAGATCTATTTCAAGTTATACTGCATAAAATGAGAGTAGTAACAATAACTTTCGCATGTATTTTAGACGGCATTCTTACCCATCAAACTGAATCAGGTCATTTTCAGCACATCCCCTTTTCAAACCAAAGTTCAGCTTTGTGGGTACGTCAATTGCAAGCAACACAGAATTCAAAAGCAGTTTATAAATATTCAAACCAAACTCCAATCTAAAACTGGTCTAAAGATAAACCTCTGGGAATGGATTTGAGAAGTGACACCTTGTGTGTGAGTTTAGCTGCACAAATGACAGACAAGAGAAAACATGTGGTCTATTAAATATCAAACATAAAACAAGGCTTGTAAAAAATGTCATAAAAAGTAGGCAGTAGTAGTGCCTTTACTTACTGTTGGTTTTGAGGCGGGCTGGCTCACTGTTCCGGCTCCCCGCCTGGTTGATAGCTTTGACAAAGAAGATATAACGGGTGCCACTCTGCAGGCCGTGCACAGTGTAGTGGTTCTGCTTGATGTTCGGTACAATCATCCAGCTATCTGCTGAGTTGTACAAACCTGCCAGAGGTGCAGAGACAGACACAGCGTTAGCACCACTAAGTGCTGCTAATGCTTTTTAGAGCTACGCGAGTGCTTCTGAGAATAATGTAAACAGCTAAAATCATGCTTCCAAACTGGTCCAAGCCAATATTTTATGTTCCTAAAAAACCCAAAACAAAACTGATCCATCACATGTTAAGCACTTCAGAGAGGACAACTTTTTTATGTACATACTGATCCATCCCATTAGTGCTGCATCACATGTTCCATGGCGTGATCCCCTTGGGCAGAATTGTGTGCTCACTAATCTCAATCTATAAACTATTAAGAACAAAGGCTCTTACCAAAAAAAACAAAAGGAGTATCTGTGCAGGAAAAGACACTGTTAGTCTTCAATGTTCAGACATAAGGAAATGCTAAAATACTAACAACCCCATTTGGTGGTGCTTTGATCCAAAGAGGCTTGCAGCAGAGAAACAGCTGGGTGAGCTCTACATTCACCTGCTTCCCAAACATAGTCTTTTCAGCCTGTCAGCTGCAACTGACTGTGAAGGATGAAGTTTAAAAAAACACCTCTCAGCTCTGGGCTAAGGTGAATATTGTGTGAAATGGGGTGCTCTTTTTACATCAAGTCTCCTGTGAAATGAGAAGGATGGAGTTACATATTAATATTACTGCTAGTTTTTCCCTAACCTTTTATTCAACTGACTCCCGGCAACGTCAGCCCACAGTTTTCATTACACCGTGCCTTCTGACGTCAACTCCAAAACTCAATCAAAGAATTTTGCATTGATTGCTGTTGTGGAGCACTGAAAGGATATGTCATTGTTTCACTTCACTGAGTAACAGCAGGTATCTTAAATGTGTATATTTGTGGAAAAAAGTACACAATTTTACACAGAATTTACTGTCATTGCAATAACCTTACAGAAAGTATTCACAGCGCTTCACCAAAATTTGATATGTTATAGCCATATTCCAAAATGGAGTAAATTCATTTTTTTTCATAATGACAACATGAAAATGTTTTCTGAAACTTTTGCAAATTCATGAAATCTGTGATTTCTGACACCTGCCAAACCTGATACGGATTACTTCCAAAAGTCAGTCCATGCCCTGAAAAGTCTCTTCCATGCCCTAATGTCTGTCTGTGGTGCAAATTTGGTGAGAGTCAGTGAAGTAGTTTTGATGTAATGTTTCAAAGCCTATATAAAGTGAATTCTTGATCCATAGTGGGATGCCATAATGGAATGCCCTCTTTGTCTGTCAGGTGTTATACACATTGGATGATTCTGGTTGGACTCATCCAACTCTCATTGGACTGGTTCCGACCTATTTATCCAGTTTACGTCACAGATTTGAAAGCTGTTATGCTCTGCGCTCGAATAAAATGTTATGGTTTTGTGTACCTTGTGTCCGCACTGAAGCGGGAAGGAATGCCTTTAGTTTTCAGCTCCCTCTGAATGGAATGTTCTCCAATCTGATCTGAAACTGTCTAGACTGACTTCCTTGAAAACCTCCCGGTCTATTTTATGAGATAGCAAATGGGACTCTTTTGCACAATGCCTATGTTTAAAAGTTTTAATCTGTTCAAAACTTTACATCATTTGCAATGTTACTATGACCAAGATGATTTTATTTTATTTATCACCAACATTCTCATGTTGATGCTAACCTGTCCATTATGACATGTGCTGCCACCTTTCTTTTCAAGTCATCCTTGTAAAACAGGTTTCAATCTCAATGTGTTTCTACCTGGTTAAATAAAGAAGGTTATTATTATTATTATTATTATTATAGTGAAAGTACAGTAGTGTTCAGAATAATAGTAGTGCTATGTGACTAAAAAGATTAATCCAGGTTTTGAGTATATTTCTTATTGTTACATGGGAAACAAGGTACCAGTAGATCCAGTAGATTCTCACAAATCCAACAAGATCACGCATTCATGATATGCACACTCTTAAGGCTATGAAATTGGGCTATTAGTAAAAAAAAGTAGAAAAGGGGGTGTTCACAATAGTAGCATCTGCTGTTGACGCTACAAACTCAAAACTATTATGTTCAAACTGCTTTTTTAGCAATACTGTGAATCACTAAACTAGTATTTACTTGTATAACCACAATTTTTCATGATTTCTTCACATCTGCGAGGCATTAATGTTGTTGGTTTGGAACCAAGATTTTGCTCGTTTACTAGTGTGCGTGGGGTCATTGTCTTGTTGAAACGCCCATTTCAAGGGCATGTCCTCTTCAGCATAAGGCAACATGACCTCTTCAAGTATTTTGACATATCCAAACTGATCCATGATACCTGGTATGCGATATATAGGCCCAACACCATAGTAGGAGAAACATGCCCATATCATGATGCTTGCACCACCATGTTTCACTGTCTTCACTGTGAACTGTGGCTTGAATTCAGAGTTTGGGGGTCCTCTCACAAACTGTCTGCGGCCCTTGGACCCAAAAAGAACAATTTTACTCTCATCAGTCCACAAAATATTCCTCCATTTCTCTTTAGACCAGTTGATGTGTTCTTTGGCAAATTGTAACCTCTTCTACACATGTCTTTTATTTAACAGAGGGACTTTGCGGGGGATTCTTGCAAATAAATTAGCTTCACACAGGCGTCTAACTGTCACAGCACTTACAGGTAACTCCAGACTGTCTTGATCATCCTGGAGCTGATCAATGGGTGAGCCTTTGCCATTCTGGTTATTCTTCTATCCATTTTGATGGTTGTTTTCCGTTTTCTTCCACGCGTCTCTGTTTTTTTGTCCATTTTAAAGCATTCGAGATCATTGGAGATGAACAGCCTATAATTTTTTGCACCTGCGTACAAGTTTTCCCCTCTCCAAACAACTTTTTAATCAAACTACACTGTTCTGCTGAACAACGTCTTGAACGTCCCATTTTCCTCAGGCTTTCAAAGAGAAAAGCATGTTCAACAGGTGCTGGCTTCATCCTTAAATAGGGGACACCTGATTCACACCTGTTTGTTCCACAAAATTGACAAACTCACTGACTGAATGCCACACTACTATTAGTGAACACCCCCTTTTCTACTTTTTTTTTACTAATAGCCCAATTTCATAGCCTTAAGAGTGTGTATATCATGAATGCTTGGTGTTGTTAGATTTGTGAGAATCTACTGAATCTACTGGTACCTTGTTTCCCATGTAACAATAAGAAATATACTCAAAACCTGGATTAATCTTTTTAGTTACATAGCACTACTATTATTCTGAACACTACTGTACATATGAAGTCTTTTCAGGCATTTTTTAGTTGAGTTGGCTAATGAAATCATTTTTAGAAATTAGCAGATCTACATTATTTGTGTCAACCACGACATACTCACCTCTCCGGGAACCATCACCTTATCATGGTGGAGAGGTTTGTCTGCCCCTATGAGCGGTGTTGTCTGGAGTCTTCTTCACCCTGGTAAGGTCTCCCTTGGCAAATTGGTCTCAGGCGAGGGGCCAGACTAAGAATGGTCCACAATGACACATGATAAAATGAGGAAGAGGGAATGTGACCTGGCCCAGAGGAAGCCCAAGGCCCCTGTCTGGAGCCAGGCCTAGATGGAGGGTCCATCAGTGAGCACCTGGTAGCTGGGCTTTCCATGGAGCCCGGTCAGGCACAGCCCGAAAAGGCAATGCAGACTTTCCATCTCCACCCTGCAGGCTCACCACCTGCACAGGGAATTGCTAGTGTTGGGTGTGTTGTCCCATAGGTGGCAGTGAAAGTTGAGGATGGCTAGCTCTGGGGCATGGAACATCACCTCACTATGGGGGAAGGAGCCAGAGCTTGTGCAGAAGGTGAAGCATTACCAGTTAGATCTGGTGGGCCTCACCTCCATGCACAGCCTCAGCTCCGGAATCCCTCTCCTTGATAGGGGTTGACCCTTATTTTTCTCTGGAGTTGCTTAGGGTGTGAGGTGCCAGGTGGGTGTGGGGACACTCATGAGTCCCTGACTGAGTGCCATTATGTAGATGACAGGGTCACCTTCCTGCACCTTCGGGTGGCAGGGGGGAAACTCTGACTGTTGTTTGTGTGTAAGCACCAAACAGCAGTTTGCAGTATTCGGCATCCTTGGAGTCCTTGAATGGAGTCTGGTTTGGTCACTTGAGTTGTAAATGTAAGGACAAATTAAATAGAATTGTAAAAATGGCGGGGAAAATTGTGGGAAAACCCAGAAGACTCTGGCCCACATTTACACTGACAGGAAGAGGAGGAAAGCTCAGAGAGTCCTGGCAGACAGGTCTCATCCTCTGTCCTGTCAGTTTGAGCTCTTGAAGTCTGGGAGGTGCTACAGAGCTCCTCTGGCCAAAGGTTCTTTCAAAAAATCTTTTATACCAAATGCCGTCACCATAATGAACTCAAAAAAGTGACCACTCCACAAATTAAACCTGAACTGCTTTACTTCTGTTTTATTTGATTTTATTAGATCTTACTGTACGTTTTATTTATCTTACTAGGTCTTATTCTATTTCTTCTTTTACTTCCATGTATTTTATGTATCTTATTTTTGTTTTATTCGTGTGTTTGTATGAATGTTTTATGACTGTTTTTTTGTCTTTTTTGTGCTGGTGAGCCAAAGACAATTTTCCACATCGGTGGACAATAAAGAATTATTCTATTCTATTCTATTCTATTCTATTAAGGAGACATTCATCCCTCTGATTCTGGTTTATGTTAGGTTTCTTCCAACAATAAAACAAAAACAAAAAATAATAATAAAAAAAAACCTGAGGGAGTTTTTCCTTAGAACAGTTGCGAAAGTGCTTGCAATGGGGGTGGGTAAGGTTAGACCTCACCTTTGTGAAGCGCCACGAGACAACTTATGTTGTGATTTTGCTCTATATAAATAAACTGAATTGAATTAATTTAATTGAGAGTGGATGAACTCACTGTTGGAAATAGAGTGGGCAGTACTAACATGTAATAAAGACTTAAGAGTAGAACTCCTGCTCCTTTGCATTATAAGGAAAGAGGTGAGGTAGTTCAGCACCTTCTCTGGATGCTTATTAGACACCTTCCTCCTTCCTTATCTAACTTGATGGAGTTTACAGTACATGCTGGAGGGATTATTTATCCTAAAACCCCTGGCAATAATTATGGAATCACCGGCCTCGGAGGATGCTCATTCAGTTGTTTAATTTTGTAGAACAAAAGCAGATCACAGACATGACACAAAACTAAAGTCATTTCAAATGGCAACTTTCTGGCTTTAAGAAACACTATAAGAAATCAGGAAAAATAATTGTGGCAGTCAGTAACGGTTACTTTTTAGACCAAGCAGAGGGAAAAAAATACGGACTCACTCAATTCTGAGGAATAAATTATGGAATCACCCTGTAAATTTTCATCCCCAAAACTAACACCTGCATCAAATCAGATCTGCTTGTTAGTCTGCATCTAAAAAGGAGTGATCACACCTTGGAGAGCTGTTGCACCAAGTGGACTGACATGAATCATGGCTCCAACACGAGAGATGTCAATTGAAACAAAGGAGAGGATTATCAAACTCTTAAAAGAGGGTAAATCATCACGCAATGTTGCAAAAGATGTTGGTTGTTCACAGTCAGCTGTGTCTAAACTCTGGACCAAATACAAACAACATGGGAAGGTTGTTAAAGGCAAACATACTGGTAGACCAAGGAAGACATCAAAGCGTCAAGACAGAAAACTTAAAGCAATATGTCTCAAAAATCGAAAATGCACAACAAAACAAATGAGGAACGAATGGGAGGAAACTGGAGTCAACGTATGTGACCGAACTGTAAGAAACCGCCTAAAGGAAATGGGATTAACATACAGAAAAGCTAAACGAAAGCCATCATTAACATCTAAACAGAAAAAAACAAGGTTACAATGGGCTAAGGAAAAGCAATCGTGGACTGTGGATGACTGGATGAAAGTCATATTCAGTGATGAATCTCGAATCTGCATTGGGCAAGGTGATGATGCTGGAACTTTTGTTTGGTGCCATTCCAATGAGATTTATAAAGATGACTGCCTGAAGAGAACATGTAAATTTCCAGTCATTGATGATATGGGGCTGCATGTCAGGTAAAGGCACTGGGGAGATGGCTGTCATTACATCATCAATAAATGCAAAAGTTTATATTGATATTTTGGACACTTTTCTTATCCATCAACTGAAAGGATGTTTGGGGATGATGAAATCATTTTTCAAGATGATAATGCATCTTGCCATAGAGCAAAAACTGTGAAAACATTCCTTGCAAAAAGACACATAGGGTCAAATACCAAATACCATAGGGTCATGGCCTGCAAATAGTCCGGATCTTAATCCAATTGAAAATCTTTGGTGGAAGTTGAAGAAAATGGTCCATGACAAGGCTCCAACCTGCAAAGCTGATCTGGCAACAGCAATCAGAGAAAGTTGGAGCCAGATTGATGAAGAGTACTGTTTGTCACTCATTAAGTCCATGCCTCAGAGACTGCAAGCTGTTATAAAAGCCAGAGGTGGTGCAACAAAATACTAGTGGTGTTGGAGTGTTCTTTTGTTTTTCATGATTCTATAATTTTTTCCTCAGAATTGAGTGAGTCCATATTTTTTTCCCCTCTGCTTGGTCTAAAAAAGTAACCGTTACTGACTGCCACAATTTTTTTCCTGATTTCTTATAGTGTTTTTTAAAGCCAGAAAGTTGCCATTTGAAATGACTTTAGTTTTGTGTCATGTGTGTGATCTGCTTTTTTTCTACAAAATTAAACAACTGAATGAACATCCTCCGAGGCCGGTGATTCCACAATTTTCGCCAGGGGTTGTATATGGCCTAGAAACACCTTGAAATCTCCTGAAGGTAGCACAAGATTGTAGCTGGCAAAGATACCAATGGAACCACAACCATGACTGGGCCCTGAATATGTAGTTCAAAAAGATGGATTGGTGTAATTCTGAGTTAAATGCTCCATAATATACAAATAATGAATGTTTATGAGTTCAATGGTACAAATATTTCATGAGGTGAAAGATGGAATGTTTCAGTCAATGAGGCAAAGTGAATGGTATGTTCCAGCTTTCACCTCATGAAATGTTCATACAATTGAACTCATAAACATTCATTATTTCAGCCAGATTACAATCAAGGGGTCGCAGTGGGGTACACTAAGGGTAGAAATTTGATATTCCTATATTAATTTATTTACACTCAGAAAAAAAAAAAATTATTAAAGGTGTTGTCTAATAAATGTCAAAATAAACTTCACTTCCTGAAAAGCTAGAGCTGATTTCAAAATGCATGTTTTTTTGTCCCAAAGTGTGGTGTACGGACACTACAATTTCATCATTTGTTAAATGATAAGGTGCGCTTATTTAAATATGTGATGCATATATCAACCCAGCATATAATTATGTGGTGTTTCCTTATTAGGGAAAAAAAAAAAATGAATGTTACATACATTAATTACAGCATGGAAGTGAGCTTTGCATTATTTTTTGTAACTCTAATACAACCGGTTTCTATGTTTGTAGACCAGAATTGCAGCACAAAATATCTTGGTGCACAGACACTACATGGTGTACGGACACTACATTTTGCAAACCTGAATTCCAAGTCAACCTTGCTGATTTATACTAAATATCAGTTGTTGAATGTAAATATCATTTTAGTTGTTACAGTAGTGTTCAGAATAATAGTAGTGCTATGTGACTAAAAAGATTAATCCAGGTTTTGAATATATTTCTTATTGTTATATTGGAAACAAGGTACCAGTAGATTCAGTAGATTCTCACAATTTTTCTACATTTTTTTAACTAATAGCCCAAATTCATAGCCTTAAGAGTGTGCATATCATGAATGCTTGGTCTTGTTGGATTTGTGAGAATCTACTGAATCTACTGGTACCTTATTTCCCATGTAACAATAAGAAATATACCCAAAACCTGGATTAATCTTTTTAGTCACATAGCACTACTATTATTCTGAACACTACTGTACTTTCACTATTAATAATAATAATAATAATAATAATAATAACCTTTATTTCTTTATTTAACCAGGTAGAAACCCATTGAGAATGAAACCTGTTTTACAAGGATGACTTGAAAAGAAAGGTGGCAGCACATGCCATAATGGACAGGTTAGCATCAACATGAGAATGTTGGTGATAAATAAAATACAATCATCTTGGTCATAGTAACATTGCAAATGATGTAAAGTTTTGAACAGATTAAAACTTTTAAACATAGGCATTGTTTACTAAAGAAATTTTAACTTTTCAATGAAATAATATTGCTAAACTAGATCAATCTAAACCATTTAAATAAACTACACTGATTTCTGTGAAATATTAAGGGTCTTATTTCTCGAGACATAAATCCAGAATTTATCGAGACAATGATCACAAAATCTATTTCGATGAATCAAAGTGTAATTGTGTATCAAATAACAGCGTTATGGTCACTTAGAAATATGCATATTTACTTTTAAACAGAACATTTTCTATTAATGACGTGAAAAAGATTGATTTTATAATGGCAAACATGAATACAACAATCGGCCATATCAGCGTTGCTTCTTAGCAATAAGAAAAATACAAATCACACATTACCAATCCAACAAGCAAATTTAACTTGAAAAAGTATTAAAGGTTTTCATATGATACATTCGTTGTAGTACTTTGATGAAATCAGCACCACAATAACATCAAAACAATGGTTTCTAGTTGTTTAATAATACACCATAATTTAAAAAAGAACATTGCAAATTTCACCAAACTGTGCATTGTGGTTCATTTCAGTACCATGAAACTAACAAACACATGGAAATCGTTCACTGGCAAGACATTAAATTGTAAGTCACATATAACAAAGATTTGCTTAACCTGTACCCCTTCATTGTGATCTGGCTGTTTGTATAATAATTCTCAATGTCAGTCAGATCCAGTAGCAGAAATCCTTCTAATAGTGTGAAAACATATTCTTTAATTATGTATTTCTCTCTTTTTTTTTCAAATTTTGCAGTGGGCTGGTAGGATGGTGTGGTGGTTAGTATTTGGGAAAAAAAAATCCTTGGTTCTTAGACCAGTCCTCAAAGACCACCTAAGATGCACATTTTCCATCTCTCCTGCTCTGCTACCAGCTGATTAGCTTTTTCAGAGACCCATTGATCTGTTAGTACTTGATTGCTTGCATACCTGAATGAGTTAATCTGCTGGTGGCAGAGCAAAGAGAGGTGAAAATGTGTAGGTTAGGTGGTCCTTGAGGACCAATTGGAGAACCATTGCTCTAAACTGACCATAAGTGTGAGTTAGTGTGAATGAGTTTGTCATTCTATTTCATACTCTGTGTTGAGATACACTGGAGGCCTGCCTGTCTGGGGTGTACCCTGCCGGGATAGGGTCCAGGCCCCCGTGATCCTCACTTGGAGTAAGCGGTAAAGGAAATGAATGAAATAACCAGTCTCAGATAGCTCTGCTAACAGAGTTCATTCTAGTTTCTTGTAGTACAAAATTTGGGGTGTACTTACAAGTAACTCTTTTGAAAGACACATTTTGGTGTATGACTCTCTGGTATCTGTACTACTTGTCACTACATTTTATACTTTGCAAACCTGAGCCTCAAGTATGATGAGCTTCGGCTAAAAGCCCCCAGAGCCTATCATCTTAAAAAGAAGAAAAAAATGTAAAAATATGAGACGTAAATCCTCCCGTATAGCCACAGATAAATGGTAGTGCAGGGATGGGTGGGTGCGAGGGGGCATGTGATTCAAAACAAAAAAGCTTGCTACTGGAGCTAGTCCTCCAACAGAGTCTAGAGAGAGAAACCTAATAAGCTTGTGAGATATTTGATACCAGTGTTCTTGTTTTGACCCATTTAAATCTAACAGACATGAACAGAACAAATGACTGAAGCATTTTAATCTCAACACAAATCCCTCTGAGAAAAAAGCAGGGAGTGAGAGCAGGAAAGAACAAATCAAGGACAAAGTAATGCAAAAATAGGCACACACACACAAAATGTCACTCACAGCACCAGATATTCCATGTTTTATTTTGACAGCTTGTCTTCAGGCTTAAAGAAAATAATGTTTGTTCCCAATCATAGGTGCAAAATATCTGTCAGAGCTGGCAAGGCACCAACAAACTGTATTGCTATAGAGGATTATGTTGTACACGAGAGAAAGAGACTCAAAGCGGGATGTGAATGCTTCAAATACCCTGTGGTTCACCTCTGAAGCCTCCTCAGCTACATTACACTGACTTGGTAAGCCCCTCTAATGCCATGAGGAAAGAGTTAAAGGACAGTCACGCTCATCTTCTCAAAGGCAGCATGTGTCGACTACACTGTGAAAGGCAGCACAGGAGAAGGTGGAGAGTCGGAGAAGAGTGGCCAGGGTTATATGGCACATGAAAGAGTGAAAAAATAAAAGAACCAGATGGTAGCATTGCACACGGTCAGGACAGCTGTCGTGGCAGAGAACAGATCTCTCTTTAGCAGCCTCTCAAGCCCCATAAATATGAAAGATATTCAACTCCAGATATGAACAAACTGATGGACAGAATGCTAACTACGCCTATTTGTTCTGTCACCTTGAAATCATCATTTTGTCAGTCATGGTATTTATTTCTGCTGCCAATGCCACATTTATACTAAACATTGGCAAACACACACACACACACATAGGTGCCATATTGGTCACTTACAGCACATCCCAATATCTAGAGATTTTTGGAATCTACAAGTTATAAAGGGAGGACAACTGTGACCAACTGTGACCCGTGGCTGTGAAGGCTTCTGCAGTGTACAACCTTGATCTGCAACACTTGGCGATATTTGTAATTACGAGCAAGTCAAGCAATTTTACTGAAAAAGAAATGCATAAATTGGTTGTCCAAATGAAAAGAAAGTGGTGTTGAAATCAGGTTAGCTATGAGATCTCTTCCACTTTGCAGAGAGTGAGTTTAGAGATTGTGTTTTGTCATTGCTGGTCGGAACTTGTTTTCTTCATGTTTTCGCTTCTTTGGCAACCAGGATACACGCTCCATTGCCTCGTCTTGTGCTAAGCAAAACGTATGAAAAGAAAAATTTGGGTTCTCAAACCTGTTAGCCTCCCCTACCAACCAGCAGACAATGTAAAGGGAAACAAAAACTAATTCCTCTTCTTTTTTCTTTAGTCTTCTGCCCATGTTGCAAAATGTGGAAGGCAAGGCATGTATGTCCCTTTTGGCCTGCAGTAACAACATGGTGGTCTCCATGAGGGGGCCACTGTCATATAGATATGAAGACCTCATTGTTGTGAAAACACATTGATTCATTGTTGTTGGTAATAAGACAGTAATAAACAGATGGTTCTATACTCTATTTTTGTTGAACACCTCTAAATTCTGCAGCCTTAAATCCTGAGGGAGTTGAATCCAGGTTACCCATGCATGTGTGTTTGGGTCTGCAATTTGTTCACAGCCTATAGAGCTTTAATCACGGGGTTGGTACCAGATTAGCACAGTACTCACTATAAAAACATGCATGGTGGTGCCATGCTAATGTGCCATCTTGCACACATATGCTAACAGGTGCACAAGTGTATCCTCCTCTTCCTGCTGCCGTCTCTATATGTTTGTGCAGAAGATAATGTGCATTACTCTTGAAGGTCTAGAATATCTTATTCTATATACGTCATGAAACATACGATGTATTGCAAAGAACAACCATCAGGAATTTTAACATGAACTGTATGGTTAAAATAAAAAAATAAATGAGTAATTTATGGAGCTCTGCGTAAGTCACTTAATACACACCCTTTGCAATACCAACTAACAGGTATATTTGTCATGATGTCGAAATTCTGGTAAGGTAGCTAATCAAAAATTCCAGTGTGAGCCAATAGCAGCCTTTGTTTCCTCAGCTGTTGGATCTTATTCTGCTCACACATCTATATTAAAGAAGCTAGAAAGAGAGTAAGGAGGGTGATGATTCCATGACTACTGAATTTCCCTAAATATACCCACCACAATGTATCTAGATTACACAGCTACAAACCACCACAAGCCTTAGTCCGGACAGAAGCTAAGAGCAGGCGGCATATTAAGCTTCAATTCACTACAGCTGCAATTTAAAACTTATTCAGCACACTTGAGATACATTTTAAATGAGGCATCTATGAGGCTGTAATAATACAATAACATGCTTTTGGAGGGCGGTATGCATTTTCAGAGGCCCGACGTTCACGCCCAGTCGCCCAAAATGACATATGACATATATTCGCCCGAGTTAGATGAGGGCGAATAGCTGTCATTGCGGGCGACTGGCAGTGAACAGAGGGATGCAGAAAATGCATGCCGCATGACAACAGCATGTTATTTGCATTATTATCACTTTTTACTGAGATACACAACACGTAATGCGTACATATAAAGTTGGCTCACTTAACTTTTGTCGTGTCACGTTAGCTGGCGAGCTGCTCTCCAAATTCGGCAGTGCGTCCTCATCAAGCTGGCTGCTTTAGCTGCGGTCATTGTCGTACTATCCATGAGAAAATCATCCGGAATATCCATATTGGGACCAAAACACACTTCATATTTTCCTCTGTGAAGTTTTTTTTTCCCCCTCTGCGGACAGTTCTTGGGCTGCGCATGCGCACTATGACGTCATTTGTTTACGCACAGCGGGCGGGTATAGCCAGATACCGTCAACGTAAATCTACGATACCGGCCTAGCAACGCCCCGGTAAAGTGATAATAAGGTCCAATATACCCAAAGCGAGCAAAGCTTCTGGGTCTGGACTTTTTTCTGTCTACAAAGAAGACTATTTGTCATTGTTTTGCCATTGTCATTTACATGTCTGGTGTTTTATTCTGGTCTGCAGGTTTTCCTGCTTCTAATGTTTCCTGGGTACTATTTTTATTTTTGTCAGTTTATTGTTCTGGTATTTCTCTTCTAAGTTATTTAATCTCCATGTTCTTTAAGTGATATTATTTATTCCTCGCACTCTCTTAGTGATATATTCCCATGTTAGTTCCTTGTGCATTTACACTGACTAGTGCAATGCCCGTAGGAAGTTTTTTTTTTAACTTTTTTTGGGGGGGTGGGGGGATCTCACTTGCACTACAAAATATTAAAGCACAGGATTTAGTGTGGTTTTGGCATATCAAATTAAACTGATGTTGAACAAAGAAAGATATGTTAATGTACTTGGTTGCTGTCATTTGATGATTAACTTCACACTGTTTAAGGTTGTTATCATTAACTACCTAACTTGGTAGGAATTGGCCATAGAGTAAGGTAACGTTCCTTAGGGCCCCTTCACACATAGTATGAATGTGGTCGAATTGCGCATGAACTGCGCATGAAGCAGGAATTGCATGCAATACATGCCTCCAATGCCTTGTACACCTGTTGCTATAACTATTTGCACACAGTGAGTGAAAGATAGAATGTATGCTGTGAGAGCCCATTCGATCCCTCTCGTGGCAAGTGTTGGCCAAATTCCAGGTCACACACAAACATCTAACACCGTTCTCTTGGCATTTAGAAAATGTGTGGCCATTCACGCTATGAGCACGAAAACAGTCACTAGACAATCACGTTTGAGCTGGATGTGAAATTTGTCAAAGTGCCCCCACGACTGTGGAGTTGCAAAAAGCAACACACGTGATGCATGTGTCTCACACGTGTTCGCGTGTGTCGCCCCTCCACCAACACATCTGGTGTGTGGGGGGCACACTTGCATAAAATGCTTATATGTATGTGCAGATCTGATCACATGGGGGCCGGACAACCAGGTCTGAGCCCACACAGCACGGGGAGGTGCCTGTCAGCTGATCGTAGCACACTGGCAGCTGGATGACAGCTCAGTGCACACATTAAAAACACATAAACCACCACCAGGACAGGTATATAAATAATCACGACAATATCTAAATACCATACGCAATTACATAAATACTGAAATTGAATGACCACATAACACAGACACATTGGTGTGGGCGCTGAATGGACAAGGGGGTGTGCCTGCTACTGTGATCTCTGCTCCTGGGCTCTCGGCTGGGGAACATGTACCGTGTTTTGAAGGACATGAACTTATAACATTTTTCTCAGTGAGGTGCTTGTCTCTGCCTGCTGTCATGTGGAAATACATAAAACATCTTTCACTTTTGCGCAGGGCTGCAGTAGCTGTACACAGCGCACCTCGTCCATGTCCTTGTTAATTTCAGGCATTTTTCTGTACCATTTACAGGCCAGCGAAGGTAGCGCAGTGGTAAGTTTCTGGCTGACAATCAGAGTGTTCTTTTTTTCACAGCAGCTTGGCGATGTGGTTACACATGCTCCAGCTGCTCACACTGTGTTGCAGCGTTGCAGCGGGATCGATCACACCTGCCCATCGGCTCGATGTTTTCGTGGTTCACTCATATGAGCTGTTCTGCTGCGATTCGCTCTGATTTGTACTTATTTGTACTATGTGTGAAGGGGAGGTACTGCTGGCCCACCACCAGACGGCGCCCTGTCTGAAGTGCGGGCTTCAGGCACGAGAGGGGGCATCCGCCCCACGGGAGCAACTGGGAGTGACAGCTGTCACTCATCATCAATGCCAGCTGTCACTCATCAACCACCACCACCATAAAAGCCAGGCAGCAGCTCCACCTCGCTGCCGAGATATCGTCTACCCGTCAGGTAAACACTCAGCCTTTGAACACGAATTGTTCAGCTAAACATAAGACAGTCGTAACGTCTTTACTTCTGTGTTTAACTACGTTAAATTCTGAGTTTGCAGACGTACCTTTGTACACGAGAGTTTGTAGGTGTATTTGGGGAGTTGGCGTTTCTCCGCTCCTCATCCCAGACTCCGCTAGTGTGACATTTGGAATTCTGCACGAACTCTTGGGATAATTGTGATTAGGAGGTGGAGGTATTCCACCAGAAGAGAACTGTGCTGTGCTGACTGTTTGCTGGGTGTTTACCGCACCCACCATCATCTGTCTGTTCTTCCTGCCAGCAGTACCAAGTCTGACAGCTGAAGACGGTGGCCACCTGGGGACTCAGGACTTGGCGGCTCCAGTGTGCTTCAGATCCGCTGGCAGTGGAAATCGTGTGGGATCCGGCTCTTCTCTGGACAGATGTCTTCTATCCTCGAGCCTGCCCGCATGTCACCTTTGTATATTTGGCTGTATTCCAAAATCTGCAATTGTCTGTATTTCATTGTGCACATTTTACAACAGTAAAGTGTTATACTTTTGGCTCATCCATTGTCCGTTCATTTACGCCCCCTGTTGTGGGTCCGAGTCACTACACTTTCCAACAGATAGCCACAATTAGTTATTGAATTAAGTGTTGAAACCTGAAGAAGAACAGTGCAAGGATACAGACATTATAGTGTGGTGTGGGTGTGTTGGAGGTGGTCCCAAAAAACCCTTCAAAATAAAGGTTTGAAAATAAATCCCAAAAAACTTCATAATAAAGGATTGAGTTGATAATAAGTACTTTTATGTCATTTGGGTCTATGTTTTCATTTATATGTTACATTATTATTTGAATATAGTATTTCATGTTTCATGTTTTAAAAATCAGTTTTATTGTCAATAATATGAAAAAAGGATTCCTATTAAATAGGTTATTGGAAGACACTCAAACAAAATTAAACAACACTTTTAGAATATTTGAAACACAGTATCCTACCTCCTGACACAGTTTATTTAAACTTGAACTCACAGCAAATATAAGATTTTATTCATCTTATGTACTTACTGAAATGTACAAATAGTGGGAAATTTGTTGTTGTGTGGGCCGCCAGAAGAGGAGGTACTGCTGGCCCACCACCAGAGGGCGCCCTGCCTGAAGTGCGGGCTTCAGGCACGATGAGGGCGCTGCCGCCATGGACACAGCCGGGGGTGACAGCTGTCGCTCATTACCTCTTGACAGCTGTCACCCATCTACTCAACATCATCTCACTCCATAAAGACCAGACGTCATCTCCACCTCGTTGCCGAGATATCATACTTCATTGGAGGTAATATCCTCAGCCGTTTTGTAATTGCAATATTTGTATATTGTGAGTGTTTGCAGGAGTACCAGTTCCTCCGTCGGTGGAAGCTGTGAGAGCGCTGAAGGCACTCTTTTCCCCTGAGGAATCTACAGTACTCTGCAAGTTATTGAGTGAGAGGTGGAGGTGGCATTCCCACCGTTGTTGTTACTGGGTGTACACACACCCACACTTGACTGTCTTTGTTCTTCGCCAGCAGTACCTGATCCGACAGTCGGGACGGTGATCACTGGGAATTCGGGACTTGGCGGCTCCAGTATTCACCAGGTTCTGGGGCGGCGGAAATCGTGTGGTTCCGGCTCTTCTTAGGACAGACGTCTTCTATCCTCGAGCCTGCCCACACGTCACCTTTGTGTATTGACTGTTATGATATTCTGAGATTGTCTGTATGTTCGTTGTGCCATTCACAAAATTAAATTGTTATATTTTGGCTCATCTATTGACCGTTCATTTGCGCCCCCTGTTGTGGGTCCGTGTCACTACACTTTCCCAACATTTGTTGCTGTTAGCAAAAACTGATTTTAGCTAACATCTCCTCAGTGTTGTCAAGTTAAACTCAGTCGCAAGGAACAGTGACAGCATGCCTTTCACAGTAAAGTATTGCTGGGAGGCTGACATTAAACTTTTTATTGTGAAATGGTGCAAGCAACATGAACTATCTGACAATGTTTAACTTTGCAGCCAGTAACATCAGTGTGCCACATTGGAAGTACGAATGTAACCATGTTAATCAAATAAAGGTTTTGAAAATTAATTCCTAAAATTTTCATAATAAAGGATACACATCATTGTGACATGTGCAAGCCATATCTGATAGCTGAGGTTGATCTCACCAACAGTCAGAGAGACAGGCAAGCCACATACCCATACACAGACGTTTCTTACTTTATAGATAGATGTCTCCTCCAAGTGGCTTTACTTCCTGTTCACTGGTTTTCAGGTTCATGTGTTGCTCCACTTCCTTATATTTTATCATCATTCATAGTGCATTCCTTGGTCACCGGATTGTCTAGCTTCATGTCTGCTCTCTACCGACCTACACTGCCATCCTTTTTCCTGCTTCTGCTCAAGAATACGGGGTTGCCTGTTGGATTGACTTCCTGTGTACCTGCGCTTGGCCTGTTAAACCCAATCTTCTTGTTTGCTACTTCATGGACAACTAATGTGGTACAGACTGTGACTATTGTGTGCACTCATGAACCATTTTACCTTGCCTTCATTGTGAATCTCTACATAGGGTCCTCTATCAAGCTGTTACACAATTCACACATCTGACTTCAACTTTCTAGGTAATGTGCTGATTATGTAGCGTTACTCTTTACATCTTTAAAACACAATTAGGTAATTATTATGCCTAACATACTCCAGCCATCTTAAATAATTCTCATCATTATTTATGTTCAATTTTATCCGCTACTTTTATTTATCAATTTGGTGCAAACCTGCAGAAAGAAAAAGATGAGGAGGCAACAAGAGGGTTCAACGTGTCCAATGACAGAGGTAGGAAGAGTTAATTAAACATTGTCTTTCCTGAGTGTAAAAAAGACAGTTAAGACCTAGTTAGAAAAGAAACTACTGTTTATGTAAGTAGAACAAGTATAGAATGATGTTCAATAAATAAATGACAATCTCCTTCAGTATCTGTGAAAAATAATCTGGAATGAGAGACTGATGGATGTAGTCAAGACTACAAAGGCATATTTATACAAAAAAGAGACAGAGATGTCCCACTAAAGTCTGAACTAGTTTTCTCAGTCGACAAGCAGACTGAATTTTCTTCGACTCCTTGCTTTGTTTATAGGGATACACTGACGTATGAACAGATAATAGAGTTAAAGGCCATCTATGTCAAAAAGTAAAGCTTTGCCACAAGTGTATACAAGTTGAAAAATACGTGGGAAGTTTGCCCTTAATGGATATGAAGAACAATACTCATGATGATGACATAATACAAATTAAACGAAATAAAAGAAGAGAGGGTGTCATTTATGTGGTATTTTCAAAGTCAGAATGCAATACAGTCCATAGACCAGATAATGAACCAAAAACTAGCTTTGTAACCAACAACAGTTCCATAAAAGGTTACATCATGTCTTGTGCATGCACTGCACTTTGCCACATCTATCACAACACAGAATCGGCCCTGGGTGCTTGATGATATCCACGCAGGCAGACAACCAGTCCATCCCAACCTTTTGAAAGTCACCATCAATCTGCTGCAGCCAGCTGAATCATAGGCATTCCCTTGGCCTTCTCCAGCCACTGGGGCCTTCAACATTGAGGGCCCTTCACACATAGTGCAATTTGGTCGATTTGCGCATGAAGTGTGCATGAAGTGGGAATCATATGCAAAATGTGTAAAATCGTAGCTGTCTCTAACGCCTCGTACACCTGTTGCTACAACTATTTGCGCACACTAGCAGCTGAAAGACAGAGTGTGCACTGTGAGAGCCCATCGAACCCTCTTGAAGCAGGTGTCGGCCAAATTCCAGCTGACACACATGAACATCTAACACCGCTCATGGAACTACATAAAACATCTTTCACCTTTGCGCCGGGCTGCAGCAGCTGCACACAGCCCACCTCATCCATGTCTTTGTTGATTTCAGGCATTTTTCCGCACTGATTACAGCCTGTGAGCATTTTTTTTTTTTTTTTTTTTTTTTTTTTTTACCAGGGTTATTTAACTGTGGGGTTCTGTATTGCATCCCCTTTTATGTATTATTTATATCAACCCAGTGATATTCACTAATTATACAGATGTTTTTATTTTATTGTTCTCCCCATCAGCGGTGCTCTCACTGTGTTCCTGCTTGAAAGACACTGTTGCGTGCAAGAACTGTCGCACCGGGATCGTGCACGCCTGCCCGTCCGCTCGATGTTTGTGTGGTTCGCTCATACGAGCTGTTTCGCTGTGATTCACCCTGGGTTGTATTGATTTGCACTATGTGTGAAGGGGCCCTGAGGAATGTACATGTTGGATCATGCGAAAATACAATTGTGCTTCTTTTGTACAAAAGACAAACCTAAATAGTCTGAGGCATTCTAGATCTATTTCAAGTTATACTGCATAAAATGAGAGTAGTAACAATAACTTTCGCATGTATTTTAGACGGCATTCTACCCATCAAACTGAATCAGGTCATTTTCAGCACATCCCCTTTTCAAACCAAAGTTCAGCTTTGTGGGTACGTCAATTGCAAGCAACACAGAATTCAAAAGCAGTTTATAAATATTCAAACCAAACTCCAATCTAAAACTGGTCTAAAGATAAACCTCTGGGAATGGATTTGAGAAGTGACACCTTGTGTGTGAGTTTAGCTGCACAAATGACAGACAAGAGAAAACATGTGGTCTATTAAATATCAAACATAAAACAAGGCTTGTAAAAAATGTCATAAAAAGTAGGCAGTAGTAGTGCCTTTACTTACTGTTGGTTTTGAGGCGGGCTGGCTCACTGTTCCGGCTCCCCGCCTGGTTGATAGCTTTGACAAAGAAGATATAACGGGTGCCACTCTGCAGGCCGTGCACAGTGTAGTGGTTCTGCTTGATGTTCGGTACAATCATCCAGCTATCTGCTGAGTTGTACAAACCTGCCAGAGGTGCAGAGACAGACACAGCGTTAGCACCACTAAGTGCTGCTAATGCTTTTTAGAGCTACGCGAGTGCTTCTGAGAATAATGTAAACAGCTAAAATCATGCTTCCAAACTGGTCCAAGCCAATATTTTATGTTCCTAAAAAACCCAAAACAAAACTGATCCATCACATGTTAAGCACTTCAGAGAGGACAACTTTTTTATGTACATACTGATCCATCCCATTAGTGCTGCATCACATGTTCCATGGCGTGATCCCCTTGGGCAGAATTGTGGTGCTCACTAATCTCAATCTATAAACTATTAAGAACAAAGGCTCTTACCAAAAAAAACAAAAGGAGTATCTGTGCAGGAAAAGACACTGTTAGTCTTCAATGTTCAGACATAAGGAAATGCTAAAATACTAACAACCCCATTTGGTGGTGCTTTGATCCAAAGAGGCTTGCAGCAGAGAAACAGCTGGGTGAGCTCTACATTCACCTGCTTCCCAAACATAGTCTTTTCAGCCTGTCAGCTGCAACTGACTGTGAAGGATGAAGTTTAAAAAAACACCTCTCAGCTCTGGGCTAAGGTGAATATTGTGTGAAATGGGGTGCTCTTTTTACATCAAGTCTCCTGTGAAATGAGAAGGATGGAGTTACATATTAATATTACTGCTAGTTTTTCCCTAACCTTTTATTCAACTGACTCCGGCAACGTCAGCCCACAGTTTTCATTACACCGTGCCTTCTGACGTCAACTCCAAAACTCAATCAAAGAATTTTGCATTGATTGCTGTTGTGGAGCACTGAAAGGATATGTCATTGTTTCACTTCACTGAGTAACAGCAGGTATCTTAAATGTGTATATTTGTGGAAAAAGTACACAATTTTACACAGAATTTACTGTCATTGCAATAACCTTACAGAAAGTATTCACAGCGCTTCACCAAAATTTGATATGTTATAGCCATATTCCAAAATGGAGTAAATTCATTTTTTTTCATAATGACAACATGAAAATGTTTTCTGAAACTTTTGCAAATTCATGAAATCTGTGATTTCTGACACCTGCCAAACCTGATACGGATTACTTCCAAAGTCAGTCCATGCCCTGAAAAGTCTCTTCCATGCCCTAATGTCTGTCTGTGGTGCAAATTTGGTGAGAGTCAGTGAAGTAGTTTTGATGTAATGTTTCAAAGCCTATATAAAGTGAATTCTTGATCCATAGTGGGATGCCATAATGGAATGCCCTCTTTGTCTGTCAGGTGTTATACACATTGGATGATTCTGGTTGGACTCATCCAACTCTCATTGGACTGGTTCCGACCTATTTATCCAGTTTACGTCACAGATTTGAAAAGCTGTTATGCTCTGCGCTCGAATAAAATGTTATGGTTTTGTGTACCTTGTGTCCGCACTGAAGCGGGAAGGAATGCCTTTAGTTTTCAGCTCCTCTGAATGGAATGTTCTCCAATCTGATCTGAAACTGTCTAGACTGACTTCCTTGAAAACCTCCCGGTCTATTTTATGAGATAGCAAATGGGACTCTTTTGCACAATGCCTATGTTTAAAAGTTTTAATCTGTTCAAAACTTTACATCATTTGCAATGTTACTATGACCAAGATGATTTTATTTTATTTATCACCAACATTCTCATGTTGATGCTAACCTGTCCATTATGACATGTGCTGCCACCTTTCTTTTCAAGTCATCCTTGTAAAACAGGTTTCAATCTCAATGTGTTTCTACCTGGTTAAATAAAGAAGGTTATTATTATTATTATTATTATTAATAGTGAAAGTACAGTAGTGTTCAGAATAATAGTGGTGCTATGTGACTAAAAAGATTAATCCAGGTTTTGAGTATATTTCTTATTGTTACATGGGAAACAAGGTACCAGTAGATCCAGTAGATTCTCACAAATCCAACAAGATCAAGCATTCATGATATGCACACTCTTAAGGCTATGAAATTGGGCTATTAGTAAAAAAAAAGTAGAAAAGGGGGTGTTCACAATAATAGTAGCATCTGCTGTTGACGCTACAAACTCAAAACTATTATGTTCAAACTGCTTTTTTAGCAATACTGTGAATCACTAAACTAGTATTTACTTGTATAACCACAATTTTTCATGATTTCTTCACATCTGCGAGGCATTAATGTTGTTGGTTTGGAACCAAGATTTTGCTCGTTTACTAGTGTGCGTGGGGTCATTGTCTTGTTGAAACGCCCATTTCAAGGGCATGTCCTCTTCAGCATAAGGCAACATGACCTCTTCAAGTATTTTGACATATCCAAACTGATCCATGATACCTGGTATGCGATATATAGGCCCAACACCATAGTAGGAGAAACATGCCCATATCATGATGCTTGCACCACCATGTTTCACTGTCTTCACTGTGAACTGTGGCTTGAATTCAGAGTTTGGGGGTCCTCTCACAAACTGTCTGCGGCCCTTGGACCCAAAAAGAACAATTTTACTCTCATCAGTCCACAAAATATTCCTCCATTTCTCTTTAGACCAGTTGATGTGTTCTTTGGCAAATTGTAACCTCTTCTACACATGTCTTTTATTTAACAGAGGGACTTTGCGGGGGATTCTTGCAAATAAATTAGCTTCACACAGGCGTCTAACTGTCACAGCACTTACAGGTAACTCCAGACTGTCTTTGATCATCCTGGAGCTGATCAATGGGTGAGCCTTTGCCATTCTGGTTATTCTTCTATCCATTTTGATGGTTGTTTTCCGTTTTCTTCCACGCGTCTCTGTTTTTTTGTCCATTTTAAAGCATTCGAGATCATTGGAGATGAACAGCCTATAATTTTTTGCACCTGCGTACAAGTTTTCCCCTCTCCAAACAACTTTTTAATCAAACTACACTGTTCTGCTGAACAACGTCTTGAACGTCCCATTTTCCTCAGGCTTTCAAAGAGAAAAGCATGTTCAACAGGTGCTGGCTTCATCCTTAAATAGGGGACACCTGATTCACACCTGTTTGTTCCACAAAATTGACAAACTCACTGACTGAATGCCACACTACTATTATTGTGAACACCCCCTTTTCTACTTTTTTTTTTACTAATAGCCCAATTTCATAGCCTTAAGAGTGTGTATATCATGAATGCTTGGTGTTGTTAGATTTGTGAGAATCTACTGAATCTACTGGTACCTTGTTTCCCATGTAACAATAAGAAATATACTCAAAACCTGGATTAATCTTTTTAGTTACATAGCACTACTATTATTCTGAACACTACTGTACATATGAAGTCTTTTCAGGCATTTTTTAGTTGAGTTGGCTAATGAAATCATTTTTAGAAATTAGCAGATCTACATTATTTGTGTCAACCACGACATACTCACCTCTCCGGGAACCATCACCTTATCATGGTGGAGAGGTTTGTCTGCCCCTATGAGCGGTGTTGTCTGGAGTCTTCTTCACCCTGGTAAGGTCTCCCTTGGCAAATTGGTCTCAGGCGAGGGGCCAGACTAAGAATGGTCCACAATGACACATGATAAAATGAGGAAGAGGGAATGTGACCTGGCCCAGAGGAAGCCCAAGGCCCCTGTCTGGAGCCAGGCCTAGATGGAGGGTCCATCAGTGAGCACCTGGTAGCTGGGCTTTCCATGGAGCCCGGTCAGGCACAGCCCGAAAAGGCAATGCAGACTTTCCATCTCCACCCTGCAGGCTCACCACCTGCACAGGGAATTGCTAGTGTTGGGTGTGTTGTCCCATAGGTGGCAGTGAAAGTTGAGGATGGCTAGCTCTGGGGCATGGAACATCACCTCACTATGGGGGAAGGAGCCAGAGCTTGTGCAGAAGGTGAAGCATTACCAGTTAGATCTGGTGGGCCTCACCTCCATGCACAGCCTCAGCTCCGGAATCCCTCTCCTTGATAGGGGTTGACCCTTATTTTTCTCTGGAGTTGCTTAGGGTGTGAGGTGCCAGGTGGGTGTGGGGACACTCATGAGTCCCTGACTGAGTGCCATTATGTAGATGACAGGGTCACCTTCCTGCACCTTCGGGTGGCAGGGGGGAAACTCTGACTGTTGTTTGTGTGTAAGCACCAAACAGCAGTTTGCAGTATTCGGCATCCTTGGAGTCCTTGAATGGAGTCCTGTATGGGGCTCTGGTGGGGGACTCGATTGTTCTGCTGGGACACTTGAACGCACACATGGGCAATAACAGAGATGGTCAGAGAGGTGTGATTGGGAGGAACAGCCTCCCTAATATAGACCCGAGCGGTCATTTGTTATTGGACTTCTGTTCTAATCATGGACTGTCTATAAGGAACAACATTTTTAAACATAAGGATGTTCATGAGTGTACAAGGTACCACAGCACCCTAGGCCCAAGCTCGATGATCGCTTTTGAGATCATATTATCTGATCTAAGGCCGCATATTCTTGACACTCAGGTGAAGAGGGGACAGAGCTGTCAACTGATCTGATGGTGAATTGGATCAGAGGATGGGGGATGAGTCTGGACAGATCTGGTAAGCCCAATTGGATAGTGTGGGTGAATTGGGAACGTCTGGAGGAGCCCACTCTCTGACAGATCTTCAACTCACACCTCCAGTGGAGCTTTTCTAGCATCCCAGTGGAGGTTGGGGGCATTGAACCAGAATGGGCAATTTTCAAAGCTTCCATTGCTGAAGCTGGAGCAAGGAGTAGTGGCCTGAAGGTCTTAGGTGCCTCAAGGGCAGCAAGCTTCTAACACTGTGGTGATCACCGCTTTCGTTTTTATTTTTATTTTATTTTTTAGCACTGTTGTCGTGCTGCTCCACAGCCTGCCTAGTGGATTTTTATTTTATTTTAGCACTGTTGTCGTGCGTTACCTGTGCTGCTCCACAGCCTGTCCAGTGGATTTTTATTTTATTTTTAGCACTGTTGTCGTGCGTTACCTGTGCTGCTCTACAGCCTGTTCAGTGGATTTTTATTTTATTTTTTGCCACTGTTGTCGTGTGTTATCTGTGCTGCTCTACAGCCTGTTCAGTGGATTTTTATTTTATTTTTTGCCACTGTTGTCGTGTGTTACCTGTGCTGCTCTACAGCCTGTTCAGTGGATTTTTATTTTATTTTTTACCACTGTTGTCGTGTGTTACCTGTGCTGCTCTACAGCCTGTTCAGTGGATTTTTATTTTATTTTTTGCCACTGTTGTCGTGTGTTACCTGTGCTGCTCTACAGCCTGTTCAGTGGATTTTTATTTTATTTTTTACCACTGTTGTCGTGTGTTACCTGTGCTGCTCTACAGCCTGTTCAGTGGATTTTTATTTTGTTTTTTGCCACTGTTGTCGTGTGTTACCTGTGCTGCTCTACAGCCTGTTCAGTGGATTTTTATTTTATTTTTTGCCACTGTTGTCGTGTGTTACCTGTGCTGCTCTACAGCCTGTTCAGTGGATTTTTATTTTATTTTTTACCACTGTTGTCGTGTGTTACCTGTGCTGCTCTACAGCCTGTTCAGTGGATTTTTATTTTATTTTTTACCACTGTTGTCGTGCGTTACCTGTGCTGCTCTACAGCCTGTTCAGTGGATTTTTATTTTATTTTTTACCACTGTTGTCGTGTGTTACCTGTGCTGCTCTACAGCCTGTTCAGTGGATTTTATTTTATTTTTTACCACTGTTGTCGTGCGTTACCTGTGCTGCTCTACAGCCTGTTCAGTGGATTTTTATTTTATTTTTTACCACTGTTGTCGTGCGTTACCTGTGCTGCTCTACAGCCTGTTCAGTGGATTTTTATTTTATTTTTTACCACTGTTGTCGTGCGTTGCCTGTGCTGCTCTACAGCCTGTTCAGTGGATTTTTATTTTATTTTTTACCACTGTTGTCGTGTGTTACCTGTGCTGCTCCACAGCCTGTTCAGTGGATTTTTATTTTATTTTTTACCACTGTTGTCGTGCGTTACCTGTGCTGCTCCACAGCCTGTACAGTGGATTTTTATTTTATTTTTTACCACTGTTGTCGTGCGTTACCTGTGCTGCTCCACAGCCTGTCCAGTGGATTTTTATTTTATTTTTTACCACTGTTGTCGTGTGTTACCTGTGCTGCTCCACAGCCTGTCCAGTGGATTTTGATTTTGATTTTATTTTTTTGGGCGCTGTTGTCGTGCGTTACCTGTGCTGCTCCACAGCCTGTCCAGTGGATTTTTATTTAGCGCTGTTGTCGTGCGTTACCTGTGCTGCTCCACAGCCTGTCTAGTGGATTTTTATTTTGTTTTAGCACTGTTGTCGTGCGTTGCCTGTGCTGCTCCACAGCCTGTCCAGTGGATTTTTATTTTTATTTTATTTTTTAGCACTGTTGTTGTGCGTTACCTGTGCTGCTCCACAGCCTGTCTAGTGGATTTTTATTTTGTTTTAGCACTGTTGTCGTGCGTTACCTGTGCTGCTCCACAGCCTGTCTAGTGGATTTTTATTTTGTTTTAGCACTGTTGTCGTGCGTTACCTGTGCTGCTCCACAGCCTGTCTAGTGGATTTTTATTTTGTTTTAGCACTGTTGTTGTGCGTTACCTGTGCTGCTCCACAGCCTGTCTAGTGGATTTTTATTTTGTTTTAGCACTGTTGTCGTGCGTTACCTGTGCTGCTCCACAGCCTGTCTAGTGGATTTTTATTTTTATTTTATTTTTTAGCACTGTTGTTGTGCGTTACCTGTGCTGCTCCACAGCCTGTCCAGTGGATTTTTATTTTTATTTTATTTTTAGCACTGTTGTTGTGCGTTACCTGTGCTGCTCCACAGCCTGTCTAGTGGATTTTTATTTTATTTTAGCACTGTTGTCGTGCGTTACCTGTGCTGCTCCACAGCCTGTCTAGTTGATTTTTATTTTATTTTAGCACTGTTGTCGTGCGTTACCTGTGCTGCTCCACAGCCTGTCTAGTGTCGGATTCCCTGTTTGGGAATCCGCTAGCTTAGCATAGCTACTAGCTCTTAGCCGTTTTAGCATGGCGGCTTCTCCTGTCTCTCCTGCACTTTTCTGCTCTGGGTGTGAAATGTTTAGTTATTCCTCGGCCTCTTTTAGCAGTAACGGTACTTGTAATAAGTGCAGCTTATTCGTAGCTTTGGAGGCCAGGCTGGGCGAATTGGAGGCTCGGCTCCGCACCGTGGAAAATTCTACAGCTAACCAGGCCCCTGTAGTCGGTGCGGACCAAGGTAGCTTAGCCGCCGTTAGTTCCCCCCTGGCAGACCCCGTGCAGTCGGGAAGGCAGGCTGACTGGGTGACTGTGAGGAGGAAGCGTAGCCCTAAACAGAAGCCCCGTGTACACCGTCAACCCGTTCACATCTCTAACCGTTTTTCCCCACTCGACGATACACTCGCCGAGGATCAAACTCTGGTTATTGGCGACTCTGTTTTGAGAAATGTGAAGTTAGCGACACCAGCAACCATTGTCAATTGTCTTCCGGGGGCCAGAGCAGGCGACATCGAAGGACATTTGAAATTGCTGGCTAAGGCTAAGCGTAAATTTGGTAAAATTGTAATTCACGTCGGCAGTAATGACACTCGGTTACGCCAATCGGAGGTCACTAAAATTAACATTGAATCGGTGTGTAACTTTGCAAAAACAATGTCGGACTCTGTTGTTTTCTCTGGGCCCCTCCCCAATCAGACCGGGAGTGACATGTTTAGCCGCATGTTCTCCTTGAATTGCTGGCTGTCTGAGTGGTGTCCAAAAAATGAGGTGGGCTTCATTGATAATTGGCAAAGCTTCTGGGGAAAACCTGGTCTTGTTAGGAGAGACGGCATCCATCCCACTTTAGAGGGAGCAGCTCTCATTTCTAGAAATCTGGCCAATTTTTTGGGATCCTCCAAACTGTGACTGTCTAGCGTTGGGACCAGGAGGCAGAGCTGTGGTCTTATACACCTCTCTGCAGCTTCTCTCCCCCTGCCATCCCCTCGTTGCCCCATCTCCATAGAGACGGTGCCTGCTCCCAGACCACCAATAACTAGCAAAAATCTATTTAAGCATAAAAATTCAAAAAGAAAAAATAATATAGCACCTTCAATTGCACCACAGACTAAAACAGTTAAATGTGGTCTATTAAACATTAGGTCTCTTTCTTCTAAGTCCCTGTTGGTAAATGATATAATAATTGATCAACGTATTGATTTATTCTGCCTAACAGAAACTTGGTTACAGCAGGATGAATATGTTAGTTTAAATGAGTCAACACCCCCGAGTCACACTAACTGTCAGAATGCTCGTAGCACGGGCCGGGGCGGAGGATTAGCAGCAATCTTCCATTCCAGCTTATTAATTAATCAAAAACCTAGACAGAGCTTTAATTCATTTGAAAGCTTGTATCTTAGTCTTGTCCATCCAAATTGGAAGTCCCAAAAACCAGTTTTATTTGTTATTATCTATCGTCCACCTGGTCGTTACTGTGAGTTTCTCTGTGAATTTTCAGACCTTTTGTCTGACTTAGTGCTTAGCTCAGATAAGATAATTATAGTGGGCGACTTTAACATCCACACAGATGCTGAGAATGACAGCCTCAACACTGCATTTAATCTATTATTAGACTCTATCGGCTTTGCTCAAAAAGTAAATGAGTCCACCCACCACTTTAATCATATTTTAGATCTTGTTCTGACTTATGGTATGGAAATAGAAGACTTAACAGTATTCCCTGAAAACTCCCTTTTGTCTGATCATTTTTTAATAACATTTACATTTACCCTGATGGACTACCCTGCAGTGGGGAATAAGTTTCATTACACTAGAAGTCTTTCAGAAAGCGCTGTAACTAGGTTTAAGGATATGATTCCTTCTTTATGTTCTCTAATGTCATATACCAACACAGAGCAGAGTAGCTACCTAAACTCTGTAAGGGAGTTAGAGTATCTTGTCAATAGTTTTACATCCTCATTGAAGACAACTTTGGATGCTGTAGCTCCTCTGAAAAAGAGAGCTTTAAATCAGAAGTGTCTGACTCCGTGGTATAACTCACAAACTCGTAGCTTAAAGCAGATAACCCGTAAGTTGGAGAGGAAATGGCGTCTCACTAATTTAGAAGATCTTCACTTAGCCTGGAAAAAGAGTTTGTTGCTCTATAAGAAAGCCCTTCGTGAAGCTAGGACATCTTTCTACTCATCACTAATTGAAGAAAATAAGAACAACCCCAGGTTTCTTTTCAGCACTGTAGCCAGGCTGACAAAGAGTCAGAGCTCTATTGAGCTGAGTATTCCATTAACTTTAACTAGTAATGACTTCATGACTTTCTTTGCTAACAAAATTTTGACTATTAGAGAAAAATTACTCATAACCATCCCAAAGATGTATCGTTATCTTTGGCTGCTTTCAGTGATGCCGGTATTTGGTTAGACTCTTTCTCTCCGATTGTTCTGTCTGAGTTATTTTCATTAGTTACTTCATCCAAACCATCAACATGCTTATTAGACCCCATTCCTGCCAGGCTACTCAAGGAAGTCCTACCATTATTTAATGCTTCAATCTTAAATATGATCAATCTATCTTTGTTAGTTGGTTATGTACCACAGGCCTTTAAGGTGGCAGTAATTAAACCATTACTTAAAAAGCCATCACTTGACCCAGCTATCTTAGCTAATTATAGGCCAATCTCCAACCTTCCTTTTCTCTCAAAGATTCTTGAGAGGGTAGTTGTAAAACAGCTAACTGATCACCTGCAGAGGAATGGTCTATTTGAAGAGTTTCAGTCAGGTTTTAGAATTCATCATAGTACAGAAACAGCATTAGTGAAGGTTACAAATGATCTTCTTATGGCTTCGGACAGTGGACTTATCTCTGTGCTTGTTCTGTTGGACCTCAGTGCTGCTTTTGATACTGTTGACCATAAAATTTTATTACAGAGATTAGAGCATGTCATAGGTATTAAAGGCATTGCGCTGCGGTGGTTTGAATCATATTTGTCTAATAGATTACAGTTTGTTCATGTAAATGGGGAATCTTCTTCACAGACTAAAGTTAATTATGGAGTTCCACAAGGTTCTGTGCTAGGACCAATTTTATTCACTTTATACATGCTTCCCTTGGGCAGTATTATTAGACGGTATTGCTTAAATTTTCATTGTTACGCAGATGATACCCAGCTTTATCTATCCATGAAGCCAGAGGATACTCACCAACTAGCTAAACTGCAGGATTGTCTTACAGACATAAAGACATGGATGACCTCTAATTTCCTGCTTTTAAACTCAGATAAAACTGAAGTTATTGTACTTGGCCCCACAAATCTTAGAAGCATGGTGTCTAACCAGATCGTTACTCTGGATGGCATTTCCCTGATCTCTGGTAATACTGTGAGAAATCTTGGAGTTATTTTTGATCAGGATATGTCATTCAAAGCGCATATTAAACAAATATGTAGGACTGCCTTTTTGCATTTACGCAATATCTCTAAAATCAGAAAGGTCTTGTCTCAGAGTGATGCTGAAAAACTAATTCATGCATTTGTTTCCTCTAGGCTGGACTATTGTAATTCATTATTATCAGGTTGTCCTAAAAGTTCCCTAAAAAGCCTTCAGTTGGTTCAGAATGCTGCAGCTAGAGTACTGACGGGGACTAGCAGGAGAGAGCATATCTCACCCGTGTTGGCCTCCCTTCATTGGCTTCCTGTTAATGCTAGAATAGAATTTAAAATTCTTCTTCTTACTTATAAGGTTTTGAATAATCAGGTCCCATCTTATCTTAGGGACCTCATAGTACCATATTACCCCATTAGAGCGCTTCGCTCTCAGACTGCGGGCTTACTTGTAGTTCCTAGGGTTTGTAAGAGTAGAATGGGAGGCAGAGCCTTCAGCTTTCAGGCTCCTCTCCTGTGGAACCAGCTCCCAATTCAGATCAGGGAGACAGATACCCTCTCTACTTTTAAGATTAGGCTTAAAACTTTCCTTTTCGCTAAGGCTTATAGTTAGGGCTGGATCGGGTGACCCTGGACCATCCCTTGGTTATGTTGCTTTAGACGTAGACTGTGTTTCATAATTATTGTATGGCCTTGCCTTGCAATGTGGAGCGCCTTGGGGCAACTGTTTGTTGTGATTTGGCGCTATACAAGAAAAAAAGTTGATTGATTGAGTTGATCACCGGTGGTCAAAGAAGCCGTCTGACTGAAGGAGTCCCTCTGGAATATGTTATCTCGGAGGGGGGGCAAAGCAGTGGGTGTGGGAGGAGTTTGGAGTAACCATGGAGAAGGGCTTTCAGTTGGCACTAAGATGCTTCTGGAAGACTGTGAGGCACCTCAGGAGGGGAAAACAGGGAACCATCCAAGCTGTCTACAGTAAAGCTTGGACTCTGTTGACCTCAGCTTAGCATGTATTCCGGCGCTGGAAGGAACACTTTGAGGAACTCCTGCATCAGACTGGAGCGCCCTCTATAGTAATGGCAGAGCTGGAAGCTGATGGGGGATCACCATCAATTTTCGTGGTGGAAGTCAATGAGGTAGTCAAACAACTCCACAGTGGCAAAGCCCCGGGGGTTGAAGAGATCCATCCACAAATGCTGAAGGCTCTGGTTGTGGAGGGACTATCTTGGATGAGACATCTCTTCACACTGCGTAGAGGTCTGGGACAGTGCCTAAGGAGTGGCAAACTGGGGTAGTGGTCCCCATATTTTAAAAAAAAGGGACCAGAGTGTGTGTGCCAATTACAGGGGCATTACACAAGTCAGCCTCCCTGGTAAAGTCTACTCCAGGGTGCTGGAAAGGAAGTTTCGGTTGGTTGTCAACCCTCTGATTGAACCTCTGATTGAAGAGGAACAACCAATCAGCTCTTCACTCTCACAGGCATCCTGGAGGGGGTCTGGGAGTTTGCCCATCCAGTCTACATGTGTTTTGTGGACTTGAAAAATGCGTTATGATCGAGTACCCTGAGAGATACTGTGGGAGGTGCTGAAGGAGTATGGAGTGAGGGGGTCCCTTCTCAGGGCCATCCAATCTCTGTACTCACAAAGCGAGAGCTGTGTTCAGGTTCTCAGGAGTAAGTCAGACCCATTTCTATTGAGGGTTGGCCTCCGCCTAGGCTGTGCCTTGTCACCAATCCTGTTTGTGATATTCATGTATAGGACATTGAGGCGTAGTCTGGGAGAGGAGAATTTTAAGTTTAGTGGGCTCTGGGTCTCATCACTAGTTTTTGCAGATGATGTGGTCCTGCTGGCTTCATCAGCCTATGACCTCCAACACGCAATGGATCAGTTCGCAGATGAGTGTGAAGCGACTGGATTGAACATCAGTATCTCTAAATCTGAGGCCATGGTTTTCAGCAGGAAACCGATGGATTGCCCACTCTGGGTAGGAAATGTGGTCTTGCCCCAAGTGAAGGAGTTCAAGTACCTTGGGGTCTTGTTCATGAGTGAGGGACAATGGAGCGTGAGATTGGCTGGAGAATCATTGCAACTGGGAGAGTACTGAATTCACACTGCCGTACTGTTGTGACGAAAAGGGAGCTGAGCCAAAAGGTGAAGATCGCAGATACAAGTGGCTGAAATGGACTTCCTTAGGAGGGTGGCAGAGATAAGGTGAGACGTTCGGTCATCCGTGAGGAGCTCGGAGTAGAGCCGCTGCTCCTTCACATTGAAAAGAGCCAGCTGAGATGGTTCGGGCATGTGGGAAGGATGCCCCCTGGGCGCCTCCCTACAGAGGTGCTCCAGGCACGTCCATCTGGGAGGAAACCCCAGGGAAGACCCAGGACTACGTGGAGAGATTATATCTTCACAATCGCATGGGAACATCTCAGTATCCCCCAGACAGAGGTGGTTAATGTGGTCCAAGAAAGGGAAGCTTGGGGTCCCCTGCTGCAACTGTTGCCCCCGCGACCCGATCTCGGATAAGCGGTTAAAGATGAGTGACGACATACTCATATTCTAAATACAAAAAAAAATGATAAAGTATTTAAAAAAAATACTTAATTCATATTAATATCCAAATATATACAAAAGTAACTAAAACATAATCATGCCATCTACTCTTCTGGGGCCTACCAAATACCAAGGATTTTTGTGTGTTATCACGTTTGGAAGAGAAATCCTTTCATCCTCATTACTATCTAAATATATGCACCATTAAACATTACAATAACATTAACGACATTAAAATCGAACCAGCTCATCTACCACATGGGGATATAAGTATCACATGTGATCAGGTCAGGTCTAGAAGCATGTGCTCGTTCCACACTTTTATGCACCCATCACACCAAGAGCCACCCTGACTCATGGACAGTAACCACCCAGGCAGACAACCTGTCCATCAGCACCTCTCGAAAGAAAACCATCATCAGCCAGGTGAAATGTGTGTGTGTCTCCTCTTGCTGGGATTCTCAGCACTGAGGTATTTGCATGCTGGATTATGCCCACAGAAATGTGCCACACTACCAAAATTTCATAGTTGACAGTCCCTCCCAGTACACATGATACTTCTCATCTCAGTCTCCCTAAGTAACTTTTCATTAGACACAAAATCATCCTCTAAAGTAACCCAGCACATTAAATATATTATTCCTACCCACTGAACTAATTCCTTCAGATCAATGGATCTGCCTAGGAGATGCCTGAAAAGTCAGAATACTCTTTATTGTAGAGCTGTGGCTTTGAGCCAGCTCAGCTGCACCTGTGCTTCGAGTACCACACTTATTTCAGTCAGTGGGCTCACGGCTGCACAGGGAAGAGATGACAGACTCTTCATCCTCATTTCATGACGTATTGGAGAGATTCTTTCTGTGTTTGGACCCGGAAATGCACTAAGCCTGCTGCAAGCTCTCTCCAGTTGAGCATGAGGCTGTTTTTACAAGCTGCATTCACAACTAGACCTCCACTCACACTGTGTTCTCATCGCATTAACTGCATTAAACTTAACACAGTTATCACTTTAAAAACAAGTCAACATGACATGAAATCACACTTATGAAAACCTTAATCTACGGTTCACATGCATGCCAAACCATGGGGGGCAGCCCGTAAGGCTCATGGACAAACAAACAACTCAGACACATGGTGTGTTCATGCCTGGTATAGCTTTGCTCTGATATGCAAAAGTAAAGTGAGACAGAGTGAGAGATAATGCTCTAGTTTATTTCTAATATGCTGTTCCACCATGTGGACACAATACTTCTGTGCTGCTCACATATGCCCACAGACGCTGTGATTCCACTTGGTGTTAAAGATAATGCCGCTCCTTTTGGGACAGCTCCGTAAATCCATGGTTATTTTTTATAGAAATCACAGTAAGGCAGAAAATTTTTTCTTTAATGAAAATTCCTTAAATTACAGAGGAATCTGCATTCCTGGTTGTCATTCTCACATCCCTTATTCTGACATATATGTCACTATGGATACAATGTACTGTAATTACAAACAAGCTTACAAAGGGATATTTTTCAAGACATTTTGTTATTTGCTGGTGCTTTATCTAATCTGCAGTTAATTTTGGAGGATGCATATGAGCAAAGCTTCAAGTGCTACAGCAGAAACAAACATTCATCTAAAGGCAAATAAAAAGAGACCGCACCACCATGAGCAACAGCCTCCTTAGCCCTAAAAGATGATCAGAGAAATCTATTCATTAATGATCAATTTTTTCAGGAAGAAACAATAACTAGTCACTGAAAGTGTTACAGTAAAATGCAAATGCTGCGGCTTCACATCACCCATTAAACATTTAACACATGCACATCAACCCTTGCAAAAACAAATGTTTTTTTTTGTTACCACTCCATTTGAACTTTTACATCTGTATAGTTAATTTTACTGTGTTTGTCCTCTGTGCCAATTTGTCACTATGCTAAAATAAAGAAGAAATAGGAAATGGCTCTTAGAGCAATGCCTTGTCCCTGTTGGTGAGACCACTGTGTGAATTATTCAGCAAGATAGCAACAACATGCATAAGTTATAGCTGAGAGTCTGCTTGTAAATATAAATAGTTCACAGGAGGCAAACAAGGCCTTTAAAAGTGAGGTGGTGTTTAAGTATGAATAAGGGAACTTTTAAAGCAAGTGCGAACGCTTCGTTGTTATCCAAATCTCAACTTTTTTGAGGTTTTCTGAGACAAAACATGAAGAGATCTTTTATCTTCCTTCAAAGATACAGAGTGAGGATCCGCTTGTATGTAAAGATGGCAATTTGATAAAATGGCATTTCATTTCAACCCAAGGTGCCAACTATATATCAAGTATGCTGAAATTGTATAACTTTTTTCCCTGCCATAAAAGCGAGTATTGTGACAACTCTTCTTTCATAAACATTATGTTGCCCACCTGTTGTTTTAGCTGCACTCTGTAGAAATTAAGGAGGCAGCGATGTTGAGCAAGCTCCAAAAAGTGATACAAGGAAAGAAGGGGTAGAAAGACTTCATGCTGCTTTCCATTTTTAAAGCTTTTGATCTCCACACCACCACATCCCTTTTTGCGAGATCAAATTGGGTCAGTATGCAGTCATGCGCTGCTGCTACTCTTGTCAGTGAAATTCAGCTTTTTGACGCTGGCCCTCTGCCTTTAGCTTACACCGTGACTTCAAAGTCTGTCGGCTACTTAAATGAACATATTGAGCCAAAACAAAGAAGAAATAGATAGAATCATTGCCTTGCATTTGAGTTTGTGTACTTTATGCCTGTACCTGCTGATGTATGTGTGGCCCAGAAGAAAAGACAATTTGGGACCACAGATAGAGTATTGTGGGATTAGAAGATGTGTCCTTGATGATTGTCCTTTTGCTTGTCCACTTATGTCATCAAATGCATGTGTTACACATGGATAAATGTTGCTCCTAACTTTCTTCCAGAGACATACTGTGTACTGCTTTGCACCTACAGCCCTAGCTACAACTATATATACTTTGTATCTGTATACTGCAGATTATATTGCTGTAAAACATATTTTCTGCAGTGACAAAAATATTATTTCATCAAATGCTGCTGCAAACAGCAATCATTTGAATGGTGACCTGTCAAGATTGACAGAGATGTGACCAAACTCCTACTGTTTTCACCTTATGAGTACACATCAAAGATATGGTCAAATCAGCAGGTGGAAGAGACCTGCTGATCTTTTTTTTTAAGATCTTGCCATGCGGGCTTCAGAGGAAAGGTAATTTTTTTCAACAAAAACCAGATGAAAATCATGTTGTTGTGGGTGGAAGCACAAGGGTCACGGCCAAAACAGGTAGAGTATGTTAGTAATTTATTTCAGCAAAGCATTCAAAACACATCTGTTATCTTCTTCTGTGCTACCAAATTTACAGTTTGTCCTCCAGAATAACTATTGACAAAACAATGGCCATGGCCAAACAAAATAGGAGAAGAAAAAAAAAATCAGCCCCTGAATGTACTCTGACGTCACAAGTAACATAAGGCAGTTAGATACAGTGACATCTGGAATATTACTGTCTAGCTTCAAGCAATCATTAAAATTGATCTCTATCTTTTAGTGTTAAATTAGTGATGACATTATTACAATATAGCATTTAAAGCTGTAAGGCCTTTGGGTTTTAAAGATTCAAGTCATAAAATTGTTTTCTTTGGCACCACTATAATTTTATTGCTTAGCATTTAAATAACAGATTCATAATATGATATTACCAATATGATCAAAATTCATACTGTCTGGAAACAATTTAGAATTTCAACCCCTGAAGGGGAGAAATTCAAGTGATCAGGCACCATAACCTAAATTTGGTAGAAACATCATCGATCGCATGGGGGCTTCCCCCGTCTTGTGCAAGGGATGTTGAGAAGGACACGGCAACTGCCAGTCAGAGTAAAGAAAGGCAGGATGATGACAGCTGGCTGCTTGTTTGAACAAAATAAAACAAGATGGCAGAAAAAAATGCACAGAAATAGCTTATTTCTGCATAAATCCAATATCTTTCTGATGTAGTTTGTAAAGGTTAGTGAGAAGTAAACACTTGTAAATCTAAAAATGTTGTTTCTGAAATCAGATAACATCTCTGAAGTGATTTACAAGATATATGGATGCTAGCGTACATGCCCCGGGAATGCGTATCAATCAAGTGGGCCAGGTCACAGACAAACACATTTTTTTAAGATGTTAAAAGATACATTTTAACTTTGCAACGTGTTGTTACAAAGACAGATATTAGCTCTCATGCACACTGTACCATTGCAAGCCAAACTGTGCTACATTCAATGCCACTTGTAAAAAGCAGTGATGTGGTGATAATTGTTTGACACACAAACTGTAGACTGCTGTTGTGGACAGTCAGACGTAATTACCTTGTTTTTGGAATCAAGATAAATGGACTGCATTTACATAGCGCTTTTCCATCTGCATCAGACGCTCAATGCGCTTCACAAATAATGTGTCACATTCACCCGGATGTGAGGGTGCTATCATACAAGGTGCTCACTACACACCAGGAGCAACTAGGGGATTAAGGACCTTGCCCAAGGGCACTTAGTGATTTTCCAGTCAAGCTGGAATTTGAACTGAGGATCCTCTGGTGTCAAGCCCAACGCTTTAACCACTAGACCATGACCTCCCCTAAGTCATGATGTCAATCAGGGCCAAAAATCTGCAAAGGCAGACCGGCCTTATACTTTTTTAAAGAACAGAGGGGATTTTAAAAATTCATGTCCAAGTCTGGGAGCTTATGCAGCTATCATGTATTGCTGCATCCACCACACTATGTAACTGTGTTGGACCCTGGAAAGGAACCACCCAGGCAGACAGCAGGTCCATCCCCACCTTTGGAAAGTAATGTCTATCTGCCTCAGCCAGGTGGAACCTCTGTCTCCTAAAGAGACCAAGTACCAAAGGCACATTGATGTCACTTTAAGTAAGTGGTTAGCAACCACATCTCACACCCATTGAGAAAGGCAGGAAGCACTGAAGCTCCGAAGCCTTGAACCATCATCCTCTAGCAATCATATTGGCATTGCCAAAACACCTCTGTCCAGCATCATCATGACTCCATGCTCTTCTCAGCTCTTCCTAGGCATCTCCCAATCTTAAAGGCCAAGGACTGAGAGACATGAATGTTGCTGCTGAAATAACTGAATGTCTCTCAACGTTCAATGCTTTTGCCACGTACAGAGTTTTTTTAATACCTGAATACAAAAAGTCACTGAAAGCCTGGACCTTAGTCTTGATCCTGGATACCTGCAAACCGAGACATTCTATTCTCTCTCTCAGATTCTCAAGTGCTGCTATCAGAGTATCCATTGATTCTGCAAAGATCACAGCATCTAGTCAAGGTCAATAAACCTTTCCCTGCCAACAAAGACATTGAAGCCACTGTGGTTTCCACAACTCAATCCAAAACCCTAATACGTATTTTTAGGAATTAATATACATATGTTACAAACTAATTTCAGCAAACTGCTCATAATGGATATATGCCTAGGCAGCTGATTATGCCGATTTACTGACTGAGAGATCAGCAGCACTAATGTAAGTTGGAATCTGCAAAGGGCCACAGTGGTTAAAGCGACCACAAAATCATTGCACATCTTTATTCAAACAGCAGTGACATTGCTCACATTTCTCTATGGTATTCGGTTTCACTTCTTGATTTTATTTTGTGCTGCTGTGCTTGGATGATCATACAGAGGCAGGATTCGCCAGAACACACAGCACCCCCCACCCCATTTACTGACAGGAGGGAGCCAAGGATGAGTATGAGACCAGCAGAGAGAGAAAGAGAGAGAGAGAGAGAGAGAGAGAGAGGAGAGAGAGAGAGAGAGAGAGAGGAGAGAGAGAGGAGAGAGAGAGAGAGGAGAGAGCGAGAGAAAGAAAGAAGTGGATGATGCTCAAGTTTCAGCATTTACCCACTTGGAAAGTTTGAGAAAAAAAGCAATAGTAAAAACTCAAGCGGCGTTGCAGGCTAAATGGGTTTCTCTCTTTCTCCGTTTCACCAGTGAATCTCTGAGGACTCTGTGACAGCACACCGCTGAATATCTGAGTCACTCCGTCTATCACCGTTGAAATGTATCCTATATTTTCAAATGGCTCGGGCACTTGAGCTGCATGGTTTAGATGGAGAAATGTCAGGTTTCACAGAGGAGAGGAGCACAGATGATGAAAGGATAAAAGAGAAGCAGAAAAGAGTGAAGGGGAACAAGTGTTTGTATGTACTAATAGGATGTGAGTGGCAAGTTTCACCACCCCACTGAAACTATTACCCACTCTGATGCTCACCTGTTGTCCCAGTCTGTGTATCATTGCACCCACCCCATTAAGGAACCGCCTTGGGTCCTGGTTGAAAACCACCAGGCAGGCAGGTCCTTCCCCACCTCTTGACATGAGACATTGTTTATCATAGACAGGTGAAAAGTGGCTGTCCCTTTCGACTTCTCCAGTCGTTGGGCTCAAACTACACTACTGAACATGACCAAGCATGAACAGCAATCTACATATTGAGCCAAGTTTCTATGCAGACTGTCTTTTCATCTCACAGCTAAGTCCTTCAGTTGCACATCACTGAGGTTGAGATGCAACTTAAAACTGAAGTAAATGCAGTAAATAAAATTTGGCACTGCATCACTGCTCTGTGGTCGTGACAGACAGAATGGGTTCTTGTCCAGGGTGGATGCTGCCTCACACCCTATGACACCCCCCCATGACCCTTGATTGTATTAAAGTGTAGGTTTTTTTTTTTGAGTATTTAAGACTAAAATTAAACAACAGTTTGAAATTTATCCTTTCCTGGTGTGCAGTTAGTGAAGAGATAAATATTCAGATTTTGAACTGCACGCCACTAAAAACCAGAAATGTCCGGGTGATTCTCGACATTGGAGAAGAAGGAGGAAGTGGCATCAGTGCTGGAACCATTATCTTAACAGCCCCATTCATTTATGGATTAATTTATGGATTTTTACAGGCTACTGACAGCCCCATTTCCATCGAGTGGTTCAGGTTGGAGCTGCACAGAGTTTTTGGTGTCAGAACGGTTAACTCTTGCCAGCTGAATCCTTTTGATTGGCAGGTGGAACACTTATATTGACGAGCGCACGCATGGTGTCTGCGGCATCTCCACTCAACTAGGAGGAAATTCTGAGTATTTTCACATGATTGTATTTTATTTTATTATTTTGTGGATCATGGGATAATTTTGTCATGTGCAGACTCAGACATTATGAGCAGATGAGGACTGGGAGTCTTTCAACTTGCGACGCAAAGTGCCTCACGGTGGAACAAGAAGAGCATTCCTCCACAGCAGAGACTCGAGCCATCAGCCCCAATATACCAATTACAGCTGGCGCTTGTGATAAATAGACTTTTCTTCAGCCAGGACATAAGGAATTAAATTATTTTCAGATGTCATTTTGTAAAGGTGGATAAGTTTTCATCAGACTGAAGATGATCTCACTGAAACAGACAGGTAAGACTATATTATCTATTCCTTGTGTGAATGGTTTAATATTTAATAATAGCATGTTTATCATGCTACTAACTGGATTCAAGAAGGAAACAAGATTTATTTTAAAAATAGCTGATATTTTCAGTGCCTCATGTCATTTTTCAGATTTGAAATGTGTGTACCTGTTTCTAAGAAAAAATAAATAAATAAATAAAAAATTCACACTTCCCCATAACTTTTTTCTGATGACAAGGATAGTAAAACAAACTTTTTAAAAATTTCTTATCAGTCAATTATGACCACAGAACTGGAAAAAAACAAACAAACAAAAAGTTTATCATCTCCTGCATACTGAAATTGCCTGCATTATTCATTTATTTATTTTATAATCATCATTCTCTATTCTGAACTCTGCTAATATCGTCACTGTTGTCAGACTGAAGGTTTTCGTCCAAGGTTTAGTCTCCCTCAATGTGGTCTAAATAAGGCTCAAAACCATAAAGCTGTGTTCTCCACAGCTTCTTCAGAATCACCTTCAGACTGGACTTAAAAAAAGCTCCACCTTGGAAAAAAAACATCCAAAAACAGTTTGACCTCCGCTGTTTTTACAACTGATTTGGGCTTGAATCAGCAGGTCCCATTCTGGTTATGACGTAGCAACAATATGGCCACGGCTGAGGGCTGAAATAGAGCGCAGGCTTCAGACAGCTGTTGTTTATCCTTCACCTGCACACTTATCAACAACTTTTATTGTTCAGGATTTTTTTTTTTTTTTTAAATATCAACATTTCATCATTTTTAGTGATTATTTGTGCACATTTTTTGGTGTTACCTACACTTTAAGTGGGTACAGCAAATGAATGAATGAATGAATGAATTAATGAATCAGATTCCACTCTGACAATGCATAGCTTCTGAGTCTCTGTGCTGACATGCTTTTAGAGCTGTGTCTTGGAGCAACATTAGCATGGTTCTGTAGCAAACTGTGATTGACAGCTACAAGTTTTAATGTAAATAAAATTATATATAAAATGTAAAGGCCCCTTCACACGAATGAACATAAATGAGGCTGAATCAGGCCAAATGGGGGAAAATGCCCCAAGCATCCGCACTAAATGCTGTACAAATGTTTTTAAATCGAAGTGCATGTATAAGGGCAAAACAATGAGAGACTATAGAACATTTATAAGAACAATGAATGTACCGTTGAAATGTAAGACAATCATGTTAGTGGTAATGATGTTTAATTGATGCTTGATGACTTGAAGCTGGGACGGCGTCTGTGTTGGAATTGAGGAAACAAATGGACTTCCTTTTGTCTGTTAATATTTAATTCTTGTTATAAGGAGAAGAGATGATAAGAATTATCGTCCTCCTGTTCCTTTTTGTTCATGAACCATGCCCATGGAAGCAAACAAGGAATTAATTAAATGACATGAATGAAATAAAATAAAATAAAATAAAAACATCCCTTCCTCCCTTACCCATGCAGTGACCGGAGGTCAGGCAAGCGAAGTTTACAGCTGCTGCGGGCCACCTGCCTGGAGCAGCTCTGACCCTCACGAATGTGAGGCATCCAGGCACTTACACAATGAACACATCAGCCAGCCACATGGAGGTGAAAGCAGCCGGCCACACAGAGGGTCTGCACGTCCAGCTGTGTCTGGCCGCTTGGTGTGTGGTGCGCCGAAAGACACCGCGTCATGTGGACTATAACTTACGTGGTGGATGTGACATTCGCCTCACCAGCTGGCTGATCACAGGATCAGAGGGATATCTTCACATGGAGCAGCATGGATGATGGTGTCTGCAGTATGTGCTGCGGTGCAGCTGGATACATCCAAAGGTGAGTTGTGTTTTTATTTTTTTCCAAGTCATGGGGGCCTCCAGACACATGTGCATCGCTGTGGCATGTAGAGGGGTGGATGTTCTATATGGCACCATATGTGTTTTCCAGTTTTGAGTTGCGATGACACCGCAATCAGGTGCGACATGATCTTATTGCCATGGTGGGCATGCGTGAGACATGATCATCTGACGGCCTCAGTTCCTTATAACAGAAATTACAATGAAATAAATAAATGATACGATGAATCCACTTGATGGATCACATGATGAATGCGTGCCACGGATAGTTTATGTGACATGTGCGCTTCCTGAACAGGATCCAGTGGGAGTGCATGTACAGCACAAGCTGGACATGATGGCAGGATTTGACGTGCCTGACCAAGGCAAATATCCCTTGAATGCAGTCTGGCCAGTCGTCACACTGCACTTCGACCGCCCTGCAAGCTTTCACCACCTCGACCGCACCTTGAGTGTGGTGTCAGGTGCACTACATACGAGCCAGCAGCGCAAATGGGCCCAGCTGTTGTAAGTGAACTGCGACTGCTGTTCGAGGTCTTTGGACTGCACGTCAACTTTGGCTGAGTGTGGATAGAATGGGCATTGGACCGTCATTCGCCCTCATTTGGCCTGTAGTGTGAAGGCTGGCTTGATCGGGATATGAAATGTTCGGCCATGTTGAATCCTGGGCGAACATTTCGTACGACCCCCCGACCGCAGTCTGAATAGTCCGACTTGCATACTGACTTGCAGTACAAATGTTGTGACTTCAGTGGAATGGCGGTATGACTGCATCTCGACCGCAGTTTGATTGGCTTTCCAATGCGAGTGCGACACGACTGTGGTGTGCACGTGCTGTGGTCGAATGGATGTGCCGACTGCTGTGAAACTGCTGTAAGAGGCGTGCAAGTGCAGTTCGAATTTGCATGACTGTCGTCCAAATCCTCCATCATGCGCCATTCTGCCTCATTCGTGCTTTGTGTGAATGGGCCTTAAAATATGGAAGGTTTAATGAAGCTCCTACCCACGCCTTTTGAAACGTTGTTCAGATCTTTTGGCATTGCAACAACATACAGTATATTAAATATCCCATGCTATTCTATGGTGTTAAATGTTTATATCAATACACATTAATAACACAAAAATGCATTTCAGACTGAATAAACATCTCCACAAAGGAGGAAGCATTTGTCTGCAGCAGTTTATTGGATTGTTCACAGAGTTGCTCAAAATTTAGTGAAACAGTTTTCATGAGAACTGATGTGTTCGGCTCTGTAAAAGCACAGATGTTATTACATTTTGGAGTGATTCAAATAAAGGACCAGAGGCAAACTAATTTGAACGAATCTTTGAGGTCTTTGTGGAGGTATGTGAACTCATGAATGCTCTTCTAGTTCCTTGTGGAGACAGCCAGTCACTGATTGTGATCAAAAGCCCAACTGTCATTTTCCATGTTGCATCATAATTACTTTTATTTCAATGAAGAGATGTGTCTGTGTGCTCAATTTAATTTGCTTATATATTTAAAAAACAAACAGAAACATGTTTGTGTGTGCACTTGTTGACTCACTGATGAAATTTGTTTGGCCGGTGTAGATGGTGTACTGCAGCTCGTAGGAGGTGACACTGAACTCATCCTCTGATGTCCAGTGGACAGTGATGGTGTCATGGGAGGCGGTGCATAGCTCGTCTCTTATGGATGGTGGGTTGGGAGCTACATGTTGAAGAAGCAAAAAAAGTGATCATCTTAATAAAAGCAAACATTTTAAAATGGACGGCTTTAATGTCACAAATAGCAAGTTGAAACAAGAAATTTTTCAAAAAGAAAAATAGAAGTGAAGATTACTGGAATATGTATGGTTAAATGAAAACATTTGTAGCCTCATGAGGTCACAAAGAAGACACGTCTTCAAAATAAGCATAATCACCATAGTGTGATTGTCCATGGTATTGTTTTTGCTGAGCACATACTGCACATAGAATTATTGCATAGACAGTGGTAAGCTTGCCTACCTATGCCTCAGACGTGGGCATTAATTATGATACTTAGCATCCCATTAAACTCATCAAATGGCATTTGTTGGGTTCAGAGCAGTATTTGAGCTCAAACTTCTAAAGTCCTTCATACTCCTGCTATGATGATCCAGATGCACTTGGTTATATGATTACAAAGTCAGATCAAGTCTGGAAGCATGAGTTAGTGCTGCACCCTGCCATTAACACCAGACTACAGAACTGGCTTTGGTAATGAGTGGCAACCACCCAGGCAGACAACCAGTCCATTGCCACCTGCTGAACAAAGACATGTATTTGTTGCAGCCAGGTGACATGCAGGCATCCTCTTGGCATTTTACAGTTGCTGGAGTCCTTCACACTGAGGCATGTACATGCAGGATCATGCCCAAAGAAGAGAACCACATGGCTAATATTTTGTATGTGACATTCCCTCATAATGTAAGTGATACACTTTATCTGTGTCTCCTTAAGGCATTGCCCATTTGGCACAAAGTCATTCCAGCAGTAGCCAAGGAGCCACAGAAGAGTACCAAAGACCAGTGACCTAAGGTAATGACTGAATGTCTTTAAAACAGATGGGCAATCACTGGTTACCTGTCCATGTACCATTAGGATGTTATTTAAAAGTAACAACATGGAGAAGACCAAAGGGACTAAGTTTTTTTTTTTTTATCACTGCACTTTCTATCAGCTGAGTAACACAATGGAACTCATTGTGAGTAAACTGTAAGAGTGTTGCTAAAGTTTTCCATCACTGTTCATGCGGAGGCAGAACCTTTAGCCAGTCTCAAAAACTGACAATGCAAATGTTCAGAAGAAAGTTACTAATTATTTCTATGCAAATTTTTATGCAGTCCATAATGAGGCCTCATTGTCTTTCAGTTATTTAAGTTGTTTGCAATTCCATGATTGCTGCCATTTATTTCTACACAGAGCTGATCCGTATCAGCACTAATCACTGCAGACAGAGAACATGGGTTAGGGATGGGTGTGTGCTCTTGATTTGTAAAACCCAAGACAAAAATATGTTTCCATTTCCAGTACCAAATCTGAAAAAGTGACCCTAAATGCATATTTAACTGGGCCAGAACCTTTTGGAAATCAGGAATATCAACAAATGCCTGACGAGTAGTTCTGTCAAAATGTAAACATCTTGTATAGTAGAGAAGCTTGAATCTACGACTGGACTGGGTTGCTTGACGCGAGGACGTTTCGCTACAAATCGCAGAAGCTTCCTCAGCTAAAATTCTTGCTCTGGTGGTCTGACTTCTGTCTTGACTCTTGTAGAGAAGAATAATCAAGAAGTCACAAAAGCTGGAGTTTTAAACCTAACCAGACCCCTCCTACCGAGAGGCAGACTGCTATAGGCTGGTGACTAAACAATAGCTCTAATTAGCACCTATTCTGCTCTAGTTAACACCCTCCTAATGACAGGGCAGCTGTCCCTCTCCTGATGGCTCCGTTGACGACTCTGCTGATGATGTGAATGACTCATTACCATGAACAAAAGACTGAAACTGCTTTGACCTGAGTACCCCATTGTAAACAGGGGATAAAGCGTGTCTCAGACCCCCTCCCCGGTTAAGGCTAGGTTTCAAATGTTTCACAAAGAATGCCTCCTTGACCCCTCTCTCAAACCATTTCTTCTCTCTGGCTAATATTTTAACTTAAGTTCCGTCTTTTGTTCATGGTAATGAGTCATTCACATCATCAGCAGAGTCGTCAAGGGAGCCATCAGGAGAGGGACAGCTGCCCTGTCATTAAGAGGGTGTTAACTAGAGCACAATAGGTGCTAATTAGAGCTATTTTTTAGTCACCAGCCTATAGCAGTCTGCCTCTCGGTAGGAGGGGTCTGGTTAGGTTTAAAACTCCAGCTTTTGTGACTTCTTGATTATTCTTCTCTACAAGAGTCAAGACAGAAGTCAGGCCACCAGAGCAAGAATTTTAGCTGAGGAAGCTTCTGCGATTTGAAGCGAAACGTCCTCGCGTCAAGCAACCCAGTCCAGTCGAAGATTCAAGCTTCTCTACTATGGAAACCACCTGGACAACTGAGAGCCTACACATAAACATCTTGTATTTTGTTTGTTCATTAAAAAACAAAACAAAAACTGCATCCACATTGTAAAAAACAGCTTTTAGTTTGCATCCAAGTACAAGGTTGTCCAGTGACCTTTATATTATACAAATAATGAATGTTTATGAGTGCAATGGTAAAAATATTTCATCAGGTGAAAGATTCTTTCCATTGTATAAATGAAAAAAAACAACTATTTGTTTTATATAACGCCTAACAATCCTGACAATGTAGTCCATACCTGATACCGTGCAATCACATCTTCGTGTACAGACTGCCGTCTGCTTTCCTCAGTCCAGCAAAAAAATCACGATAGCGCTTGCCCTTTAGGTAGAGACACCCTGGCGAATACTGCAAATGCCCCCAGACAGCTTACGGTGTACTCAATTTGTTTTTTTGTTACAAGAATAAGCATGTCAATAAAACACATCCCAGCATATTTGTTTGTAAGCTAGGCATTGTTGCCACTACTGTGAGCGTGCACGGTTGTGGCGCTGTGTGATGGTACAAAATGTATGCGACCAAATTTGCACGGTAAATAGAACAGAATGGCAAATGGGACCACCAATCAAATGACAAGGATCCATTTAGGCGTTATATAAAATTAAATGACGTGAGAATTTATTCAACCCAGACAACCCAATGTCATCAGGCTACCGCTCACAGTAATCCATTCCAGATCACTCTTGGAAAAGAGATTTTTAATGTCAATGATGTCTATCTGGTAAAATAAAGGATTTGATTTGACTGACTGATTGAATAACAGGAGCATTGCATGCACCTAATGTAAGAATAAATGCTGAAATTAAACAGATGCAGCTCTTACCTGTTAGGTAATCTAATCCTTCCAAAATCTTCTTCTCTCTGGAAAAGTCCAGAGCAAAGTTGTCAAATGCCTCATTTAGGTTGACATCAGGAATGAGAACCTGAGATGAGGCCGTTGCCATGGCCACCCTGCAGAATGGTCCAGAGATGAGAGTGAGGGATGTAAATATCAGAAAAAGGTTGCAGAGGTGAGAATGAGATGGAAATGTGAAGAGGGCAGATGAAGCAACGATATGATGAGAACAAAAAACAAAACATGAAAGGTGAGGAAGAAAAGGAAAATTGGGAAGCATAGGAGGTGAAGCAGGAGGTGATAATGATGGTGAGAGAAGGTAAAATGTTTTAAAAACAGAAACATATGGTTACTGTAATATGGTGTATACTGCAGGTGGGTCAGAAAATTGTCTCAAAAAATTTCTTTCAGGAAAAAAAGTGTCCCTTATTGTATTGATAATAATAATATGGCCCTGTGATAGACTGGGGCCCTGTCCAGGGTGTACCCCATCTCATGCCCTATGACTGCTGGGATAGGTTCCAGTGCCCCCATGACCCTTAATTGGAGTAAGTGGATGAAGAAAATTAATGGATGAATGGATAATAATAATAGTAATAATGGGTGGCACAGTGGTTTAAGGTTGACACTGTTGTCTCACAACAAGAAGGTTGTAGGCTTGCGTCCCAACTGGTCCTTTCTGTGGGGTTTGCATGTTCTCCCCATAGTCGCATGGGTTCCCTCTGGTTTGCTCCAGCTTCATCCCACTTCTAAAGACATGCAGGTTAGGTGAACTGGAAACTTTAAGTTGGCGTAGGTGTGCGCGTGAGTATAACCCAGTTTGTCTGTCTATATGTGGCACCTGCGAAAAACTGGTGTCTGGTCCAGGATGTACCCTGCCTTTCAACCAAAGACTGATGGGATGGGCTCCAGCGTCCCCATGACACTTGACTGGAATAAGCAGGTATAGAAAATGAATGAATGAATGAATAATAATAACAATAATGATAATAATAAAATAGAGAAACTGGTGTCTTGCATGCCTTTGAACAACAAATATTGAGCATAAATTTCGAGACTAGCCTGACAGAAAAGAGGCATATGTGGACACAACACACAAGAATGGTGTTCAAATGTTTTTTTTAACCATTTGAACAGACTATTAGATTAAGTAGGATCCTGAGTTATTCCTCCAAAAAAAGACTTTGATGTCCTATTATCAGAAAATGATGGAAAACCACACATTTTTTTCTTGCACAAATATCTGATGTGTATTAGACTGCATGTGGGAATAAAAATGATAAATCTATAGAATTCAGGTACAACTACAGATCCGATGCAAAACAAATTTAACGGTTTATTCAGTTTAGACCAGTCTTTCTCAAAGATGGTGGTCCGTGAATGACCCTTAGTGGTCCATGCGTATACAATAAAACTTGCCTAAACCGCCATCGTATAAACCTGATATTTGTACTCACCAGACAAAAGCAAAAGTCCCAATGCTGTTGTATGGTTTTCCATATATGAGCGAAGCGTCGCGCAGCGGCGCAAAGCTCACTCATGGTACAGGGCATCCTAAACAGGAAGTGCCAAAATTCAAGTCCACAGTAAAACAGGAAATGTTCAAATGTCAAACACTTCCTGGATTGACAGACGAGATCCCATGGAATCTCGTGGGAACTCAGTCACAGTGAAACAGGAAATGTTGAACACTTCCTGGCATGGATGGAGCTAGAGCGGAGGCCGGGGTTTCACTGGACTCCTCTGAAATCTGATTGGACACAGATGACTGACATGTCACGGCACCACACATCTGGTTGAAAGACCTACATTTTCAAATCAGTGAGTCACATTAACTGCTAGGTTCCTCCTGTCCAGTAGTTTGTGCTGTGTACCACAAAAAGTTCTAATCCACCTTAGAAGAAAAAGAAAAATGTTTACTTCAGATTTGCACTGAACATGTCGTTTGAACTATGGACTTCTAATCACACCAAACTTATATTGGTAAGTAAACAACCGTATTTTATGCCAGAAATGAGGTCCAGGTTGTTAAAAGCAGCATTTCTCCTTTAATCACATTGCCATGTCTGTCTGTTTGCTGTTTAAGAGTGCAAACATTTTTAAACTAACAGAAAACAGCTGGTTCGTGTTGGCTTATTCGTGCAGCAGATAACTGAAAACAATCTTTCAAATGGTGATATAAGCATCAAATTCAGCACAAATACAGCTGGAGCAAAGTTAATGGAACAACTTTAACTTTTGACCCCTGTTACAAACTGAAACTGACCTTTGTCACCATTCTTATCATTTATCATTCTTATCACTTACCATGTTTCCATCTTCTGACTTGTCAAAAGCAAACTGGCAATAAAACTGATTATTATTTGCAGGTTTTATCAGGTTTTAGAGATTTGCTTTCAGTTTGAGTTTGAGGAAGATAATTTTAGAAATTTTTATTCTTTATTTTTTGTTTTTCTTGTATTTAAAATGGCATAAACAAGTTAAAACGTGTGAAATTCCAAATGTTCCAATACTTTTGGAGGGCACAGTATCCTAACCTTATGATGAGTGCAAAATGAGTGTGGCATTATTACTGTTTAAGAATGTTTAATTTTCACTGTTGCTGCACTTTGTGTCAAATCATAGTCATATCGTATATCATATTGATATGAAAATTCAGTAAGGCATATCTTCTATTATACATTCCAAGTCTAAGGTGGAACTCTACTACTGTTTAGAGCCACTTAGGTGCCTGGTCTTGAGAACCAGGGATGGTAGGTTGAAAAGCTTTTTTATTCCACGGGAACTCTCCCTACCCACCTAAGCAGCTCCAGAATATGGTCAGCATGTATATAAGTGACATTTACATGACAATTTATATGAGAATATTCAGATACGATAATTTGGCCATATTGTACAGCCCTACTGTCTAGCTGAAAACTTTGAATAATAATTTACATCTACATTAAAAAAAATGCTTAAAGTGGAAGGGGGTCAAAAGGGCTGTAACTGGGGGGTCAGCTGAAATGCAAAAAAGAAAAATGCTTAAAAAGGTGAGGAGTATGGGGGGCAGAGCCCCCCAGAAGCTGAAAGGTTTTAGTCATGCTCATGGTGCCACGAACCATTCTACTGAAAAAAGTCTGAAGGACCTAAAGGACATGGTTAGATGGCGAGGAGCTTTTCCAGGCATGTGAGGGGCAAATAAAGAAAAATGCTTAAAAAGGTGGGGGGTCTGGGGAGTGCGGAGCCCCCCCAGAAGCTGAAAGGTTTTTGCTATGCTACTGCTCTGCTGAAGCATTTACTCACAATAAAGTCTGAAGGACCTAAATGACATGGTGAGATGCTGACGAGCTTCGCTCATTCATGTCCGCGACATATGCATATTAAACAGCATATATACCAGATTTGTATAACAGATTTTTGCTCACAATGGAAAAAACATCATGACCAGTCGCAATGCATTTTCATTAAACACCCCTCACGTATACCGGACACAGCAGTCTGGAGGTGTGCAGTAACAGAGGTACAAAATGAAGTTCATTGACACTCGCCAATGTGAGGAAAGTGAGTACTGTATGCCAGGGCGTTTATCTTTTTCAAACTGTGCTCAGACCTGGTGCCTAAACGAGGCAGGCAATTATTAATAAAATGCTGCTTGCTGCCTGCACTGTAATATGGTGTTAAGTTTCACACATATTCCTGGGTATGGCAAAGTAAAGACAACAACTGCTCTGAGTCTTCTGTGTGGCTGCGATCCCGCGCACCTGCTGAATGACAGAGACCGCAAGGGTTATGATTTGTCACTTTTCCGGTTTCACTCTTTCCTCTCTCATCATATTTTAAAAGTTTTTGCAGTGTGCACGGTGATTACATTTCAATCATAAATTAAATATGTTTGGCAGAAAAGTCCACAAATATCACCAACTTTGCAACAGAGTCGGAAAAAGACGCTCAAATGACCCGCAATTCATACAGGGAAATTAGATGCACCGTACCACTGGTTTGAAGGTTGATGATTGCATAGCAAAGTGAAGCTCGTTGAGGAACAAACTGATCCAGAAAACTCCGCTGTTCCTGTGGTAAATTGCATAAAGGTGCTCACCACTTTAAAAGGGTCATGCACATGTTGATGTCATTGCATGGCCACGGAGTTAAAGAGTATAAATCAGGCTTTAAGATTTTAAGGTACCACTCCACAACAGACTGAGAAAAAAGAGTGACTCAATCAAATGTAATCTTTTTAATGCACATAATGCCCGGCACTTATTTAAGGCAGGTGTTTATTTTTTCTGAGAAGTGTTGACCCGGTCGTTAAATGATGCAGGCCCATCCTATTCGGGGTAAGGCATTTAATCAAGGAAATATGTAAGCTTAATTGGTGCTGGGGATTCCCCACAGATCGTTCGGCACCTCCTGACTGTAACTAATCTGTTACAGACACATAATGGTTTGTCCATTTTATACATGTGGTGGATTTTGTTAATTTTATACATGTAGCGGATTATAACAGGCAAATTCCCTGTTCCACCTGAATAAATTCTATGTGAGTTTTACTGTATTGATAAAATATGACATTTTAAATTTAGTATTATATTCTAATTTAAAAGTGTTTCTCTACCATTAAAAATGACTCCAAAGTCTAAAAGGTAGTAATCTACGGCTGCAATTTTCTGTTGTATTGTTAAGCAGACCTACAATAACTATTACTACTACTACTATACCTTATATATACTATACTATACCACTGGTCCTTGGTCTGAAAAAGATTGAGAAACACTGCTCGAGACTCACATTTTCTCGTTCTACTTGACTTCAGTAGTTTTTGTAGGTCTTCATTTGCCTACAGGTTACTGTACGTAGATACATCACTCACCTTTCAGCTACGTTTCTGGCGGTCTGCAGGAAGCGGGCATGGTCATTTTCCTTCAGGCTCTGTTCTGCTTGTGTGATGAGGGCGCTGGAGCGCTCCAGACACTGACGGCAGTTTGCAATTTGCTGGGCCAACTTACGGAGTTTCATCACCTGTTAGAAAGACATATTATTCAGTAATGATGCTTTGGTGTAGCGTGACTCACTGTTGGCAAAAAGAAACAAATGTGGTTTTCCAGTGTAATTTAATTAATCACAGGTGTGTTTTTGGCATAACATGACATATGTTGTGTGGGCCGCCCGAAGAGGAGGTACTGCTGGCCAACGCCAGAGGGCGCCCTGCCTGAAGGCGGGCTTCGGGCACCAGAGGGCGCAGTTGCCGCCAGGAGCATCGGGAACCTGAGTTGACAGCTGTCACTCATCCACTCATCATGCCTCACCCATAAAAGCCTGGAGAAGACACCACACCCATGCCGAGAAATCGTCAACCCATACAGGTAGACTCTCAGCCGTCTTTGTACTCTTCTCAGCTAAGCTTTTGTTGTAACGTTCCTTGCATCTGAGCTGGTAGCTGGTAATCAGTGACTTTTGAGTTTGCAGCTTATCCACTTGTAGCCGAGTCGGAGGGAGTTGGCGTTCCCACTCTGCACTCCAGCACTTGACAAGTGTATATTGGGGTCTGCACGGTAACTCACAGGACTTGTGAAAGCAGGAGGTGGAGGTGTTTTTCTCCTCCCGAAAAGGATTCATTTGCTGACTGTTTACTGGGTGTGTTCACTCACACCCACTATTAACTGTTTCTGTTTCCTGCCAGCAGTACCTGATCTGACAGCTGGAGACGGTGGCCACCTGGGGACTCAGGACTTGGCGGCTCCGGGGTGTTCTAGATCCGTTGGCTGTGGAAATCATGTGGGTTCCGACTCCTCTCTGGACGGGCGTCTCCTATCCTCGAGCCGGCCCACATGACACCAACTTGTGATTGACTGTAGTATAAATTGTATCTGTATCCGTTGTGCACTTTTCACAACATTAAATTGTTATTTTTTGCATTTCCATTGACCGTTCATTTACGCCCCCTGTTGTGGGTACGTGTCATCACACTTTTCATAACAAAATACACCATTCAGAATGTTATGCATCTTTCTCTTTCAGAGCTCAAGTGTACCAGGAAATAGGTGATTGCTATTAAGAAAGTCAGTGTCCCATACTTCTAGTGTCTGCTTTGCTCTTGGGATTCTGTGATTACCTTTGTATAATATTTCTGACCTACTTCCCCTGCTCTCATGTTTCTCCATCATGTTAAATATTCCTCTTGCTCTCTCTTAGAGAATCCTCTTCCGTGTTAATTTAATCTGCTCTATGTGCACTTTCTTGGGGTGTCACAGAAGACAAAATTCAATTAAAATCAGACACAGTTTTAAAGGCATGGATGGGAACCTCATTGGATCTGTTAAAACAAACAAACACACACACAAAAATAAAATGCCAAAAACAACCCCCCCAAAAAACAAATACTTTCCATTTAAAAAAAAACAACTTAATAAGCAATGAAAATGCAACTCATACCCATGGTTCTGAATGAAAAAAGAAAATAAGGTGTTCAGTGTTTTATACAATGTTTTAAAATAAAATACTCAATTGTTGTATTAACCATCTGGGGTCGGCACCGTTGTATACGGTGCAAGTTTTATTAAATGATACGCCATTTTTGAATGACAGTCGATAGAAACTTACTTTTTTTTTGCTGAATAAAGTATGACTTCCAGTTCAGCCATCCACTATGTTTGTAGTCCTAATAGAAGCCGTGTGATGATGTGTGCAATGTGAGTATCCAATCAGAATTGGTTCACCGTCAGATGGTTTTCCAATATCCAATTGTAGGGCAGAGCAGTCTCACATGGTAGCCCAAAGATGGTTAGGTGCAGCAATGTGTTACTCTTTGGCATGTGAATGCTGTTTGAATAGCCCTCTGACTGCTGGATCCATGTGTAAAAGCGCAGCGTTGCGCATATGAATGCAAGTAATCCGTGTAAGAGGGCCTCATACAACCTCACGTGGTCGACCAAAGAGTGTCAATGGAACAAATGATTCACTACTTGGCCAGTGAATATTGTTGAATAGGCTTCTCTCGCTCTCACTCATAAAGTGCCATTTACGCATATGAATGGGGGGGTGTTAACAGGGCCTCAAACTGTGAAGATAGGTTGTTTACAGTGCAAGAACACATTCCAAGAGGGAGTTAACTCCATGGAAGTAAAAAGTTTCTGTTGTAAGCCTTTGTGTAATAGCAGACATAAATTGCTTTGAGATGTGGCTTAAAGACAAACAAAATGCATAGACCATTTTGTATATACTGTTCAAAATGTGCATTTGTGTTTATTGTTAGAACCTTTATTTTGTACATTCTTTTGTACAAGATCCCAAACTACCTTTATAAAGTGTCAATATAGTTGTTTATTATAGTTTGCTGTGTGTTTTGAATAAATGTGTGTGAAAATTATCTCCACTTTATTTCTTTATTTTTGATTGTAAACCTTTATTACACTTATAAAACACCACTACAGCATATACGTATATTCTGAGAGTACAGGTTGTCCTGAAAAAAAAGAGACATACCACTTGATTGTGGGATGCAGGGTGAGCTTTTAAGAGCAATAATAAAACATTTATGCCAAGCAAGTGAACTGTCCAAAAAATGCCCTCGGATCCCAGAGGGTTAAATTTCAATTTGAACATTTGTGATTGGAAAAATAGCCTGTCAAAATCATAAGTAAAAAAAAAAAAAAAAAAAAAAAAGAAATAGAATAAAGCTGATCTGAGTTTATAACTTTGCATTTGTTTTCAAAAAGATGAGGATGTATACATTGTCTGAAGAGAGGGTATAATAATAACTTTATTATTGCCCTTCCAGGATAAATACATATTATTCCTACCCTCAGATCGGAATTTTCTCTCTCTCTCTCTCTCTCTCTCTCTCTCTCTCTCTCTCTCCCTCACTCGCTCGCCTGATCTCATCAGTGGAGCTGTAACTGGGAGCTGTGGCAGCTCAACAACGCCAATTAATCATCCTGGCAGTATCAGTCATGGGCCCACTTTCATAAAGCAATGTAATTTTTCAGCTTATTAAACTTCCTTATTCGACTATGGTTAGTCGTCCAACATTACCCGACTAATCACCATTTCACATCAATAGCTAAGCTTGTAGATTTTCACAGGCATAAGCCCCTTTCACACTGGGCCCACTTCGAGCTGCGTCATGCGACGTCATGATGATGCCACGTGGAAGCAACCCAGTGCCGAGAAGATGTAGCTCAACGCCACAACAGTGTGAGAGACACAAAGGACGAAGCGAATCGGACGCCAACAATTAAACATGTTTAATTTTTTCTGCGTTGAGCACAGGATGCAGAAAGGAAGTGGCTTCAGCGCAAGTCAGAGCAACAGAACGGTACTCAACGTGACTCGAAGCCACACCCTCACAATACAATGTTACTCGATGCCAATTTATGATTCCTGCTGTGTTCCATTGTTCCCGAAGTATAAATCATGCAGGATTGTTTTTATACCGTGTACACAATCTAGTGAAACTACATGCTGAAAAAGAGCACAGAAAAAAAAAAATGCTGATTGCAGCCTGACTGCTGCTGCAGCGACTCACTCTGAAATTCTCTCACAATTGTTTTTAAATAAAGTCCATAAAAGTCCTGCTCACAGACTGATTGCCAGAGACAGGACATGTCCACATCCAGTAAAAAATCCGGATATCTCCAGTCCACTCACGGACGATTCGTTTGCACGTGCACATGTGAACAATTAAAAGAAAAAAAAACTGGCTGGCTGCAGGCAGCTCCTCACGCTCCCCTCAAACTCTCTCACAATTGTGTTAATTAAAGGACAAAAAAGGACCTAAGTCCTGCTCACAGACTGATTGCCACTTACAGGACATTACAGGATGGTTCGTTCGCGCGCGCACGCAACTTGCAGTCAAAGGAAGAAAGATAAACTATAACAGAAATCAAAGTGTAGACTGCAGCCCTGCACAAGAACAAATACAAACTGGAAGGGAAATCAGCCAGACTGTGCACTCTGATTCCTCTGTGCAGCCAGACTGCCTGCAGATTCTCCTCTGTGTCCTCACCTCCTCTCTGCCCCCCTGCTGCGTGCACTTGACGCAGACATTCCTGGGTCATCATGACACCACACGTAGCAACTTGAAGCAGGCCCAGTGTGAAAAGGGATATAATGGCCTTGTGCGTGCCGTTGCCAAGAGACGGCTCCAATGCACGACAGTTTTGTTTACTTCCAGGTTGGGTGTTGTCATGAAATATCCAGCCTTTGTTTCGTTAACTGGCTTTATTACCATTTACAGATACATACGAATTGCAGAATGATGTGCTTAGCAGTTAGCCTAGCAGTTTCACTCTCCAGTTTCTTCGACACTTCCATCAAGGCTTTTTGTGCACACAGCGATGCTCAGCATAACAGCGATGCCCAGTGGCTACTGTGAGAACTGTAACAAACACATCGGGACAGTCGTCATCTGCTGTAAGCATGGCCAAAAGTGGAGGAAGATCTTCTTTATAAGGTATATGAGCGACATAGGGGTGCTCTTGAGTATTCCATCAAGTGTTGGTACGTGATAGCTGCCATTTTTTAAGGTAAGACATTGAAGTTTTGTTGACTAAAATAAGATCATCTGAAACCCATCCTCGCCAGAGTATTCAGTCTCCTGAGTGGTACTATTGGCTACATGAACCTGTTTTCCTTGCTGATGTTTTGTGCACTAATTCTTAGTTTGTTCTTGTCGCCAAATTCTCTGCCGCCACTATAGCTCCACTAACATCCACCTAGAACTAGCAGCTTGTCAAACCACATCCTGTCTGGCTCATAGTGCTTCTCCCACCTCCCATGCCTCATACGACCCCAATTCCAATGAAGTTGGGATGTTGTGTGAAATGTAAATAAAAACAGAACACAATTATTTGCAAATCCTCTTCAACCTATATTCAATTGAATACACCACAAAGACAAGATTTTTAATGTTCAAACTGATAAACTTTATTGTTTTTTGTGCAAATATTTGCTCATTCAATCAATCAATCAATCATTTTTTTTTTTATATAGCGCCAAATCACAACAAACAGTTGCCCCAAGGCGCTTTATATTGTAAGGCAAGGCCATACAATAATGATGTAAAACCCCAACGGTCAAAACGACCCCCTGTGAGCAAGCACTTGGCTACAGTGGGAAGGAAAAACTCCCTTTTAACAGGAAGAAACCTCCAGCAGAACCAGGCTCAGGGAGGGGCAGTCTTCTGCTGGGACTGGTTGGGGCTGAGGGAGAGAACCAGGAAAAAGACATGCTGTGGAGGGGAGCAGAGATCGATCACTAATGATTAAATGCAGAGTGGTGCATACAGAGCAAAAAGAGAAAGAAACAGTGCATCATGGGAACCCCCCAGCAGTCTACGTCTATAGCAGCATAACTAAGGGATGGTTCAGGGTCACCTGATCCAGCCCTAACTATAAGCTTTAGCAAAAAGGAAAGTTTTAAGCCTAATCTTAAAAGTAGAGAGGGTGTCTGTCTCCCTGATCTGAATTGGGAGCTGGTTCCACAGGAGAGGAGCCTGAAAGCTGAAGGCTCTGCCTCCCATTCTACTCTTACAAACCCTAGGAACTACAAGTAAGCCTGCAGTCTGAGAGCGAAGCGCTCTATTGGGGTGATATGGTACTACGAGGTCCCTAAGATAAGATGGGACCTGATTATTCAAAACCTTATAAGTAAGAAGAAGAATTTTAAATTCTATTCTAGAATTAACAGGAAGCCAATGAAGAGAGGCCAATATGGGTGAGATATGCTCTCTCCTTCTAGTCCCCGTCAGCACTCTAGCTGCAGCATTTTGAATTAACTGAAGGCTTTTTAGGGAACTTTTAGGACAACCTGATAATAATGAATTACAATAGTCCAGCCTAGAGGAAATAAATGCATGAATTAGTTTTTCAGCATCACTCTGAGACAAGACCTTTCTGATTTTAGAGATATTGCGTAAATGCAAAAAAGCAGTCCTACATATTTGTTTAATATGCGCTTTGAATGACATATCCTGATCAAAAATGACTCCAAGATTTCTCACAGTATTACTAGAGGTCAGGGTAATGCCATCCAGAGTAAGGATCTGGTTAGACACCATGTTTCTAAGATTTGAAATGCTCATTTTGAAATGGATGCCTGCAACACATTTCAAAAAAGCTGGGACAGTGGTATGTTTACCACTGTGTTACATCATCTTTACTTCTAACAACACTCAATAATCGTTTGGGAGCTGAGGACACTAATTGTGTGTTATAATGGGTATAAAAGGAGCATCCCCAAACGTCTCAGCCATTCACAAGCAAAGATGGGGCAAGGATCACCACTTTGTGAACAACTGCGTGAAAAAAATAGTCCAACAGTTTAAGAACAATGTTTCTCAATGTTCAACTGCAAGGAATTTAGGGATTCCATCACCTACAGTCCATAATATAATCAAAAGATTCAGAGAATCTGGAGAACTTTCTACACGTAAGCAGCAAGGCTGAAAAACATTGAATGCCCGTGACCTTCAATCCCTCAGACAGCACTGCACTAAAAACTGACATCATTGTGGATTTTACTGCGTGGGCTCAGGAACACTTCAGAAAACCATTGTCAGTTAACACAGTTTGTCGCTACATCTACAAGTGCAATTTAAAACTCTACCATGCAATGTGAAAGCCATATATCAACAATCAATCAATCAATCAACTTTTTTCTTATATAGCGCCAAATCACAACAAACAGTTGCCCCAAGGCGCTCCATATTGCAAGGCAAGGCCATATAATAACCATGAAAAACCCCAACGGTCAAAACAACCCCCTATGAGCAAGCACTTGGCCACAGTGGGAAGGAAAAACTCCCTTTTAACAGGAAGAAACCTCCAGCAGAACCAGGCTCAGGGAGGGGCAGTCTTCTGCTGAGACTTGTTGGGGCTGAGGGAAAAAACCAGGAGAAAGACATGCCAAGAAGGGGGGCAGAGATCGATCACTAATGATTAAATGCAGAGTGATGCACACGGAGCAAAAAAAGAAAGAAACAGTGCATCATGGGAACCCCCCACAGTCTATGTCTAAAGCAACATAACCAAGGGATGGTCCAGGGTCACCCGATCCAGCCCTAACTATAAGCCTTAGCGAAAAGGAAAGTTTTAAGCCTAATCTTAAAAGTAGAGAGGGTATCTGTCTCCCTGATCTGAATTGGGAGCTGGTTCCACAGGAGAGGAGCCTGAAAGCTGAAGGCTCTGCCTCCCATTCTACTCTTACAAACCCTAGGAACTACAAGTAAGCCCGCAGTCTGAGAGCGAAGCGCTCTAATGGGGTAATATGGTACTACGAGGTCCCTAAGATAAGATGGGACCTGATTATTCAAAACCTTATAAGTAAGAAGAAGAATTTTAAATTCTATTCTAGAATTAACAGGAAGCCAATGAAGAGAGGCCAACACGGGTGAGATATGCTCTCTCCTGCTAGTCCCCGTCAGTACTCTAGCTGCAGCATTCTGAACCAACTGAAGGCTTTTTAGGGAACTTTTAGGACAACCTGATAATAATGAATTACAGTAGTCCAGCCTAGAGGAAATAAATGCATGAATTAGTTTTTCAGCATCACTCTGAGACAAGACCTTTCTGATTTTAGAGATATTGCGTAAATGCAAAAAGGCAGTCCTACATATTTGTTTAATATGCGCTTTGAATGACATATCCTGATCAAAAATGACTCCAAGATTTCTCACAGTATTACCAGAGATCAGGGAAATGCCATCCAGAGTAACGATCTGGTTAGACACCATGCTTCTAAGATTTGTGGGGCCAAGTACAATAACTTCAGTTTTATCTGAGTTTAAAAGCAGGAAATTAGAGGTCATCCATGTCTTTATGTCTGTAAGACAATCCTGCAGTTTAGCTAATTGGTGTGTATCCTCTGGCTTCATGGATAGATAAAGCTGGGTATCATCTGCGTAACAATGAAAATTTAAGCAATACCGTCTAATAATACTGCCCAAGGGAAGCATGTATAAAGTGAATAAAATTGGTCCTAGCACAGAACCTTGTGGAACTCCATAATTAACTTTAGTCTGTGAAGAAGATTCCCCATTTACATGAACAGACTGTAATCTATTAGACAAATATGATTCAAACCACCGCAGCGCAGTGCCGTTAATACCTATGACATGCTCTAATCTCTGTAATAAAATTTTATGGTCAACAGTATCAAAAGCAGCACTGAGGTCCAACAGAACAAGCACAGAGATAAGTCCACTGTCCGAAGCCATAAGAAGATCATTTGTAACCTTCACTAATGCTGTTTCTGTACTATGATGAATTCTAAAACCTGACTGAAACTCTTCAAATAGACCATTCCTCTGCAGGTGATCAGTTAGCTGTTTTACAACTACCCTCTCAAGAATCTTTGAGAGAAAAGGAAGGTTGGAGATTGGCCTATAATTAGCTAAAATAGCTGGGTCAAGTGATGGCTTTTTAAGTAATGGTTTAATTACTGCCACCTTAAAGGCCTGTGGTACATAACCAACTAACAAAGATAGATTGATTATATTTAAGATTGAAGCATTAAATAATGGTAGGACTTCCTTGAGCAGCCTGGCAGGAATGGGGTCTAATAAGCATGTTGATGGTTTGGATGAAGTAACTAATGAAAATAACTCAGACAGAACAATCGAAGAGAAAGAGTCTAACCAAATACCGGCATCACTGAAAGCAGCCAAAGATAACGATACATCTTTGGGATGGTTATGAGTAATTTTTTCTCTAATAGTCAAAATTTTGTTAGCAAAGAAAGTCATGAAGTCATCACTAGTTAAAGTTAATGGAATACTCAGCTCAATAGAGCTCTGACTCTTTGTCAGCCTGGCTACAGTGCTGAAAAGAAACCTGGGGTTGTTCTTATTTTCTTCAATTAGTGATGAGTAGAAAGATGTCCTAGCTTCACGGAGGGCTTTCTTATAGAGCAACAAACTCTTTTTCCAGGCTAAGTGAAGATCTTCTAAATTAGTGAGACGCCATTTCCTCTCCAACTTACGGGTTATCTGCTTTAAGCTACGATTTTGTGAGTTATACCACGGAGTCAGACACTTCTGATTTAAAGCTCTCTTTTTCGGAGGAGCTACAGCATCCAAAGTTGTCTTCAATGAGGATGTAAAACTATTGACGAGATACTCTAGCTCCCTTACAGAGTTTAGGTAGCTACTCTGCTCTGTGTTGGTATATGACATTAGAGAACATAAAGAAGGAATCATATCCTTAAACCTAGTTACAGCGCTTTCTGAAAGACTTCTAGTGTAATGAAACTTATTCCCCACTGCAGGGTAGTCCATCAGGGTAAATGTAAATGTTATTAAAAAATGATCAGACAGAAGGGAGTTTTCAGGGAATACTGTTAAGTCTTCTATTTCCATACCATAAGTCAGAACAAGATCTAAAATATGATTAAAGTGGTGGGTGGACTCATTTACTTTTTGAGCAAAGCCGATAGAGTCTAATAATAGATTAAATGCAGTGTTGAGGCTGTCATTCTCAGCATCTGTGTGGATGTTAAAATCGCCCACTATAATTATCTTATCTGAGCTAAGCACTAAGTCAGATAAAAGGTCTGAAAATTCACAGAGAAACTCACAGTAACGACCAGGTGGACGATAGATAATAACAAATAAAACTGGTTTTTGGGACTTCCAATTTGGATGGACAAGACTAAGAGACAAGCTTTCAAATGAATTAAAGCTCTGTCTAGGTTTTTGATTAATTAATAAGCTGGAATGGAAGACTGCTGCTAATCCTCCGCCCCGGCCCGTGCTACGAGCATTCTGACAGTTAGTGTGACTCGGGGGTGTTGACTCATTTAAACTAACATATTCATCCTGCTGTAACCAAGTTTCTGTTAGGCAGAATAAATCAATACGTTGATCAATTATTATATCATTTACCAACAGGGACTTATTAAACCTAATGTTTAATAGACCACATTTAACTGTTTTAGTCTGTGGTGCAATTGAAGGTGCTATATTATTTTTTCTTTTTGAATTTTTATGCTTAAATAGATTTTTGCTAGTTATTGGTGGTCTGGGAGCAGGCACCGTCTCTACGGGGATGGGGTAATAAGGGGATGGCAGGGGGAGAGAAGCTGCAGAGAGGTGTATAAGACCACAGCTCTGCCTTCTGGTCCCAACGCTAGACAGTCACAGTTTGGAGGATCCAAAAAAATTGGCCAGATTTCTAGAAATGAGAGCTGCTCCCTCTAAAGTGGGATGGATGCCGTCTCTCCTAACAAGACCAGGTTTTCCCCAGAAGCTTTGCCAATTATCAATGAAGCCCACCTCATTTTTTGGACACCACTCAGACAGCCAGCAATTCAAGGAGAACATGCGGCTAAACATGTCACTCCTGGTCTGATTGGGGAGGGGCCCAGGGAAAACAACAGAGTCCGACATTGTTTTTGCAAAGTTGCACACCGATTTAATGTTAATTTTAGTGACCTCCGATTGGCGTAACCGAGTGTCATTACTGCCGACGTGAATTACAATCTTACCAAATTTACGCTTAGCCTTAGCCAGCAATTTCAAATGTCCTTCGATGTCGCCTGCTCTGGCCCCCGGAAGACAATTGACAATGGTTGCTGGTGTCGCTAACTTCATATTTCTCAAAACAGAGTCGCCAATAACCAGAGTTTGATCCTCGGCGGGTGTGTCGTCGAGTGGGGAAAAACGGTTAGAGATGTGAACGGGTTGACGGTGTACACGGGGCTTCTGTTTAGGGCTACGCTTCCTCCTCACAGTCACCCAGTCAGCCTGCTTTCCCGACTGCACGGGATCTGCCAGGGGGGAACTAACGGCGGCTAAGCTACCTTGGTCCGCACCGACTATCAATCAATCAATCAATTTTTTTTTTATATAGCGCCAAATCACAACAAACAGCTGCCCCAAGGCGCCCCACACCGCAAGGCAAGGCCATACAATAATGATGTAAAACCCCAACGGTCAAAACGACCCCCTGTGAGCAAGCACTTGGCTACAGTGGGAAGGAAAAACTCCCTTTTAACAGGAAGAAACCTCCAGCAGAACCAGGCTCAGGGAGGGGCAGTCTTCTGCTGGGACTGGTTGGGGCTGAGGGAGAGAACCAGGAAAAAGACATGCTGTGGAGGGGAGCAGAGATCGATCACTAATGATTAAATGCAGAGTGGTGCATACAGAGCAAAAAGAGAAAGAAACAGTGCATCATGGGAACCCCCCAGCAGTCTAAGTCTATAGCAGCATAACTAAGGGATGGTTCAGGGTCACCTGATCCAGCCCTAACTATAAGCTTTAGCAAAAAGGAAAGTTTTAAGCCTAATCTTAAAAGTAGAGAGGGTGTCTGTCTCCCTGATCTGAATTGGGAGCTGGTTCCACAGGAGAGGAGCCTGAAAGCTGAAGGCTCTGCCTCCCATTCTACTCTTACAAACCCAGGGGCCTGGGACTACAGGGGCCTGGCTAGCTGTAGAATTTTCCACGGTGCGGAGCCGAGCCTCCACTTCGCCCAGCCTGGCCTCCAAAGCTACGAATAAGCTGCACTTATTACAAGTACCGTTACTGCTAAAGGAGGCCGAGGAATAACTAAACATTTCACACCCAGAGCAGAAAAGTGCGGGAGAGACAGGAGAAGCCGCCATGCTAAATCGGCTAAGAGCTAGTAGCTACGCTAAGCTAGCGGATTCCCAAAAACACACAAAGTGAATAATGTGCAAATAATCCAGAGGTGATTCAGCAGAAGGAGTGCCCCAATCAAGGCACCAAACAGGCCATGAAGCAGCACAGGCAATGCACGACAACGGTGCTAAAATAAAATTAAAAATTAAAAATTAAAAAAAAATAAAAAAATAAAAACGAAAGCGTTAGCAAGCTAGTTAGCCTGCCAACGCTAATGAAAGTTAGCTGATAAAAGTGCTCCGTCGCGATGTTTCGACCATTAGAGGTCTTCGTTAGGCGTTGGAGCACAGCAAAAAGTTAAAAAAAAATTAAAAAGTAAAAAAGTAAAAAAGTCTTGAAAAAGACTGTTAGTTCAAGTCCAAAGCAGCAGATAGCAGTCTCTGTGTAAACAGTCCCAACAGAGAGCCCTCCACAACATCCAGAACAACATCCAGAAACGCCGCCACCTTCTCTGGGCCATAGCTCATTTGCAATGGACAGATGCAAAGTGGAAAAGTGTGCTGTGGTCTGATGAGTCCACATTTCAAATTGTTTTTGGAAATCATTACCGTTGTGTCCTCCGGACAAAAGAGGAAAAAGACCATCCAGATTGTTACCAGCGCAAAGTTCAAAAGCCAGCATCTGTGATGGTATTGGGGTGTGTTAATGCCCATGGCATGGGCAACTTACACATCTGTGATGGTACCATCAATGCTGAAAGGTACATCCAGGATTTGGAGCAACACATGATGCCATCCAAGCAACATCTTTTTCAGGGACATCCCTGCTTATTTCAGCAAGACAATGCCAAGCCACATTCTGCACGTTACAACAGCTTGGCTTTGTAGTAAAAGAGTGCGGGTACTAGACTGGCCTGCCTGCAGTCCAGACCTGTCGCCCATTGAAAATGTCTGGCGCATTATGAAGTGCAAAATATGACAACAGAGACACCGGACTTTTGAACAACTGAAGTCATACATCAAGCAAGAATGGGAAAGAATTCCACCTACAAAGCTTCAACAATTAGTGTCCTCAGTTCCCAAATGCTTATTGAGTTTTGTTAGAAGGAAAGGTGATGTAACACAGTGGTAAACATACCACTGTCCCAGATTTTTTGAAACATGTTGCAGGCATCCATTTCAAAATGAGCAAATACTTGCACAAAAACAATAGAATTTATGTTTGTACATTAAATATCTTGTGTTTGTGGGGTATTCAATTGAATATAGGTTGAACAGGATTTGTAAATCATTGTATTCTGTTTTTATTTACATTTTACACAACGTCCCAACTTCATTGGAATTGGGGTTTATATTTAAACAGAAATACAGCTGTCTGGGAGCATATTTCACCATCTTGTATTATTTTATTTGTGCAACCAACCTACGTATGTCACGCTGCCGCCATGCTGCCTTCAGAAATCCTGAGGTGGGAGGTCTGACAGGACATGTGACAGGTGCTGTTGCTGAATGAGGTACAGTCACACTTTAAAATGCAAACTAGTGTCAAAGAAACACTCAGGCATTATGCTTCCCATTACTTCCTTCACCAGCTCTTCTTTACCCTCTATGAGACAACCTGCGCAGACACAGACTCTCAAGAGAACAAGCTCTGCTCTTTGTATGCAGTTACTGTGGACACACTCGCTCACTGACACACTTAAACACACACGTTCTTCAGTGCTGTTCCTTTGCGGAAATATTTCATCTCTCAGCAAGACTCTTTTGATGCCTCAGAGGATCTTCCACAAGCACTTAAAACCTCACCTCTGGGCGGGGGGATTTGCCTCCATCCTGAAACTCCAGCAGCTCAAAGGAGGACAAACCACCCATGTCTCATCCTTTCATCCTCATCCTTTAAACAGACGTGAGAGTTTGAGAACACTCTTTGTTGCCATGCCCTTCCCACACAGAGTGGCAGCCTACAAATGCTTCTGAGGACAGTCAACCTTTGTTCTTCAACCATACCAATATTGTACATTTTGGCAAAGAAGCAGGCAAACTATGAAATCCACACTGCAACAGAGAGAGACATGTATGATGTGACTGCTCAATTTTAATACAAGTATGTTTAATCTCAGTTTCTCCATTTGGTTGAATTCCACTGCTCTCAATAGTTATTTCCACCAGGAGCAAGGATCATTCATTCATTTTCTATATCCACTTACTCCAATCAAGGGGGGGCTGGAATCTATCCCAGCAGTCGTAGGGTGTGAGGTGGGACCTCACACTGCACTGGACACCAATCTGCTGCAGGGCCACATACAGACACACATTCATACTCGTTCACACACTTACGGCCAATTTAGAGTCACCAATTCACCTAACCTGCATGTCTTTGGATGTGTGAGGAAGCTGGAGCACTTGGAGGGAACACACACAAATACGGGGAGAACATTCAAACTCCACACAGAAAGGGCCAGGCAGGAAGCAATTCCACAACCTTCTTGCTGTGAGGCAAAAGTGCTAACCACTAATCCACCGTGTCGCCAAGCAAGGATCAGTTTCAGCAATTATTAGTGGCGACAAAAAACAAAAAACAACACGCTGTTGTGATGCCATAAGGCCACCGGTTTAGCAAGGTTCTTCACAAAATTAACTAAGATGGACAGAAGTGTGAGATTAAAGAAAATGCAATCAGACCAAAGCAAAGTAGAACAGGTGCTGTCTTGTGGTAGGAGTGTACTGTTTGAAGCGGTATACTCTTTTGAAATTCAAGTTCGGTTCACAATTTACTTCTAAATACGGCCATGCCAGTTCACAGTGGGAACGCTTGCTTAAGTACTTGATCAGGGACTGTTTTGCTGAGGCATGTCTGCTTCACTTCTGGCTCACACAAAGAACAGAATTATGGGTACTCAAATGACACAGAGGCATTTTGACATGCTGTCGTGCACTGTCACCTTCAAACAGTGCATCATCTCTGCCGCACGACGGGCTTGAATGATGATGACAAAATAAACAAATTTGTGGAGTTAAATGTTTACACCAAACAAAGAAAGACAGATGAGTGTCTGCTATGTTATGTTAACAGGTTGAAAATGCAGGGCTTCTTCTTCTGGGCTTCTTCTACATTGTGCTTTGTGGTACAATGTGTGATGCTGCCCCCTGTGTCAAAAAAAGGTGAGCAGCGACTAATGCATGATGCAGCACAGTATTAAAGACATTAAGAAACCATCCATCCATCCATCCATTTTCTTCCGCTTTATCTGGAGTCAGGTTGCGGGGGCAGCAGCTCAAGCAAAGCCGCCCAGACCTCCCAATCCACACTCACCTCCCCCAGCGCCTCCGGGGGAACCCCAAGGCGTTCCCAAGCCAGCCGAGAGATGTAGTCCCTCCAGCGTGTCCTGGGTCTTCCCCAGGGCCTCCTCCCAGTGGGACGTGCCCGGAACACCTCTCCAGTGAGGCGTCCAGGGGGCATCCGGAAAAGATGCCCAAGCCACCTCAACTGACTCCTTTCGACGTGGAGGAGCAGTGGCTCGACTCCGAGCTCCTCCCGAGTGACCGAGCTCCTCACCCTATCTCTAAGGGAGCGCCCAGCGACCCTGCTGAGGAAACTCATCTCGGCCACTTGTACTCGCGATCTCGTTCTTTCGGTCATGAGCCAAATCTCATGACCACAGGTGAGGATCGGAACGTAGATCGATCGGTAAATTGAGAGCTTTGCCCCCCTACTCAGCTCTTTCTTCACCACGACGGTCCGATACAGCGACCACATCACTGCAGATGCTGCACCGATCCGTCTATCGATCTCACGCTCCATCCGTCCCTCACTCGTGAACAACACCCTGAGATACTTAAACTCCTCCACTTGAGGCAAGGACACTCCACCGACCTGAAGAGGGCAAAGCACCTTCTTCCGGTCGAGAACCATGGCCTCGGATTTGGAGGTGCTGATTCTCATGCTGGACGCTTCACACTCGGCTGCAAACCGCCCCAGTGCACGCTGAAGGTCCTGATTTGACGAAGCCAGCAGAACCACATCGTCCGCAAACAGCAGAGATGAGATTCTGTGGTTCCCAAACCAGACCCCCTCTACACACATTAAGAAACCACAGTTTGTATATCAAAAAACAAACAATACCACCCCAAAAAATTGTATACCACCAGACAGATGTTTAAAATATATCATGACATGGATTTCTGGCCATATCCCCCACTAGTGGTTTTTCACACTTCCTCAGTACTTTGTATTTTCATTTGTTCAATGGTTAATTGTGTAAGTGTGACAAGAATTGTCCACAACAAGTGTTTGTCAGACATTACGTAGGATGCGTGTGTGGGGACTTTTTCTTTCCAAATGGTCAATAAGCGGACCGCTAATAGCTTATGAAGAAGGTTTGGGAAAGAAAGTTTGAGTAACAAACACATTCTTAGGAGTTGAGATGAGAAAAACAAATAGAACAGCAGCAATTTCAGAAACATTTATCAGGTTGCCAGATAAACTAATCCAATGGAATAACGCTATTCCGTTTTATCTGCAGCATATGCAAGAAAGCTTACCAACTTGTCAGCCATAATAACTTCACAAGGCAGCAATATTTCAGACTGTTCTTGTCCAAGTTAGTGGGGAAAAACAGATTAATGCACCTTAAAACTGCTGAAGCCATGGTTAAAGGGCGCCTACAGTTGCGCCCTTGATATAATTTACCTTTGACTCCTTAATCTTCACAGCAATGACTTGTTTTCTCTGGCGGATGATCTCCACCAGTTCGTCACACTCCTCCACCAGCTTGGCTTCATGCATTGCTGTGTTTACCTGCAGAGAAGAATGCACACGTGTGAACAAGTGAATCGAAAATTCTCACTATGCAGATGTTCTGCAGCAGCCTCTTAAATGCTCATCTCTGAGCGTGTCTCACATATATACACTCACAAAGATAACAAACTTGTTCTTCCTTGCTGTAACTTCTGTTTTGTGTAGAAAAGTATTCTATACGTACGGCAGTTTCATTGTTTCTTCCTCTGTTTCTGAGTCACTTTCCAAAGTTTCGAGGTGCACAAAGAGAGCACTTCACATCATTCCTTGCATACAAAATATGTCATTCACATTTTATTTTTGCACTCTGCAGATAAGGAAAAATGTTACCAGTAAAATGTTAACCATGAGTATGGTTGATGTTTGCTGAACAAAAGCAGAAATAATTAGAAAAATTAAAGTACCGTTATAGGTTTTTCACTATTATGTCTCAAGCATACATTGGCTCAAAAGAGAAATTCAAAGAAAACATCACAATACTGAACCTGACATTCTTTAGCCTCCACTGGAATATTTGTATGGGTAGTGAGAAAGGTATGAGACGTAACGTCAAGGACTTTGACATTGTCGAAATTTCAGAAAAATGTTGCTAGATTTCAAAGCCTCACTTTTTTAAAACTTTTTATTGGTTTTTACACATAAAAATAGTATCCACAAAGCTACAGGAAAAAATAGAATATAGTTATCAAATAAACCTTTCAAATATGAAAGCCTTACACATTAGGGTGTCCCAAAAAAAATGCCAACTTTAAAAAATTTCGAGTCTCACCCACCAAAAAGTTTCCTTTTGGTGAGTCATTCTCACATGTAAAATTGTTGGCCAATCAGAAATTATTTAGAGGTGGCTCAAGGTCACCAAACATTGAAAATCTACCTGTGACAATCGGCATTGGTGCAATATTTGAAATGTCATATCTCTCCCACTCTGCCACCAATTTCTGATTGGCAAACAATTTTACATGTGAGAATGACTCACCAAAAGGAAACTTTTTGGTGGGTGAGACTCGAAATTTTTTAAAGTTGGCATTTTTTGGGACACCCTATTACACATTCTTGTCTACTTTATTGCTGAAAAATACCAAAATATGCTGAGAACATGCCTCATGTTGTTCCTCTGGGAGAAAAATACCAAAATATGCTGAGAACATGCCTCATGTTGTTCCTCTGGGTTGAATGTATTTCTGATTCTTTGCGCACTCATTAAGAACAAGATATAGGACAAAAATTGTTGGACTCCTCAACTCTTCATCAAACATGGCACGGAAAAAAATGGTTTGTTTTTGAGTAACTACAGTGCATCCAGAAAGTATTCCCAGCGCTGTACTTTCTGAGTCACAGTGAATACTTTCTGGATGCACTGTATTTTCAGACAAAAGTTGTTACTGTTACTGTACTTATCTACAGTTCTCCATCATAGCACTACAGTAAACAAGCTACCAAATTCAACCTCATGTGCATGAGGTGTTACTAGCAGCTTGACTATCACATTAACTCATTCTTAAACAGGTCAACAAATTAGAAACTATGGACAACTACACCAAGTTGATCAAGAAGAGTGGCTTACTTGTGCTTCATTATTAAAGCAGCGAGAGCAAAGAATCCTGGCCATGTGAAACTTCAAAAGTAGAAGCATTTTCATTTGGGACATTTGATGAGCCACATTTGCCTCGATTCTGTATCCAGTTCTGAATGTGACAATGATTTTGAATAATTTTAAATGGGATAATATTCCTCCAAAAAAATAAATAAATAAATAAATCAAAATAAGAAAAATAAATCAAAAACAAAACATTTCTTTATATACAGCACGACCCCCACCCCCCAAATCAGTTGATTGTGTTTGATTTTAAACATGAAAATTGAAGAAAATTTGTAAAATAAAAAAAACAAACAAACAAACAAAAAACAAACAAAAAAAAAAAAACTGGAAACAAGCCCCAACCTAAGATACAGAATGAATGCCATCACAGAATTGCTAAATCTTGCTGTTCCTTGAATGGCAGCCTGACACTGGCTCCCTATAGTCACTCCAGTCACTTTACAGCAGAAGTAGTTCTGGTCTCAAACAGCAACTTTCCCTGTTCTTAACAACTGTACAAAGGGTGAACTTTTTTTTATTAATAATTCATCAGTTTAAGATATTTTAAGCCACTGAAGTAATGATAATTAGGGACATGGTCCTTTTGTGTTATGGAGTGACAGCTGTGTGTTGGAGACTCAGCCCCACTATGTAGTAGCAAAAACTGGTAGTTGCAGTTTACGTGACCCAGTCAAGTTGACTGTCCTTTCTAAGCATTTTGTTACAAATATCCAAGATAATATGGCTTGCTGTGTGGTTAATTGAACACGCAGAACATCTAGTGCAGGGGTGGCCAAGTTCGGTCCTCGAGAGCTACCTTCCTGACACTCTTAGTTGTCTCCCTGCTTCAACACACCTGAATCCAATGAAAGGCTCAGAGCCTTTCATTGGATTCAGGTGGATTCAGGTGTGAAGGTAGCTCTCGAGGACCGAACTTGGCCACCCCTGATCTAGTGTATGAGCCAATATTTACACTGAGTGAATCTGTATATTTAACTTATATATTAACACCATTAGGGCAGGGGTGGGGGCCAAGTGGTTAGTGCACTTGGTTTCAAATCCAACCCCTGCCACATTTCTCCATGTAATGTGGAGTTGCGTCAGGAAGGGCATCCGGCGTAAAACCTGTGCCAATTCAACATGCAGATCCACCTTGGATTTGCTGTGGGGACCCCGAGTGCAAAACAAGGGAGCGTCCAAAGGGACCTACTTACTATTAGCACCACTAGGACTATGTTAGCACTAATTAGCAAGTAGCTTGGTGACACTGGTGGACTGATGGTGAAATGGTTACAAAGACAATATGATGGATATACACTCAACAAAAATATAAATGCAACACTTTTGGTTTTGGTCCCATTTTGTATGAGATGAACTCAAAGATCTAAAACTTTTTCCACATACACAACATCACCATTTCCCTCAAATATTGTTCACAAACCAGTCTAAATCTGTGATAGTGAGCACTTCTCCATTGCTGAGATAATCCATCCCACCTCACAGGTGTGCCATATTAAGATGCTGATTAGACACCATGATTAGTGCACAGGTGTGCCTTAGACTGCCCACAATAAAAGGCCACTCTGAAAGGTGCAGTTTTATCACACAGCACAATGCCACAGATGTCGCAAGATTTGAGGGAGCGTGCAGTTGGCATGCTGACAGCAGGAATGTCAACCAGAGCTGTTGCTCGTGTACTGAATGTTCATTTCTCTACCATAAGCCATCTCCAAAGGCGTTTCAGAGAATTTGGCAGTACATCCAACCAGCCTCACAACCACAGACCACGTGTAACCACACCAGCCCAGGACCTCCACATCCAGCATGTTCACCTCCAAGATCGTCTGAGACCAGCCACTCGGACAGCTGCTGAAACAATCGGTTTGCATAACCAAAGAATTTCTGCACAAACTGTCAGAAACCGTCTCAGGGAAGCTCATCTGCATGCGCGTTGTCCTCATCGGGGTCTCGACCTGACTCCAGTTTGTCGTCGTAACTGACTTGAGTGGGCAAATGCTCACATTCGCTGGCGTTTGGCACGTTGGAGAGGTGTTCTCTTCACGGATGAAACCCGGTTCACACTGTTCAGGGCAGATGGCAGACAGCGTGTGTGGCGTCGTGTGGGTGAGCGGTTTTCTGATGTCAATGTTGTGGATCGAGTAGCCCATGGTGGCGGTGGGGTTATGGTATGGGCAGGCGTCTGTTATGGATGAAGAACACAGGTGCATTTTATTGATGGCATTTTGAATGCACAGAGATACCGTGACGAGATCCTGAGGCCCATTGTTGTGCCATACATCCAAGAACATCACCTCATGTTGCAGCAGGATAATGCACGGCCCCATGTTGCAAGGATCTGTACACAATTCTTGGAAGCTGAAAATGTCCCAGTTCTTGCATGGCCGGCATACTCACCGGACATGTCACCCATTGAGCATGTTTGGGATGCTCTGGACCGGCGTATACGACAGCGTGTACCAGTTCCTGCCAATATCCAGCAACTTCGCACAGCCATTGAAGAGGAGTGGACCAACATTCCACAGGCCACAATTGACAACCTGATCAACTCTATGCGAAGGAGATGTGTTGCACTGCATGAGGCAAATGGTGGTCACACCAGATACTGACTGGTATCCCCCCCAATAAAACAAAACTGCACCTTTCAGAGTGGCCTTTTATTGTGGACAGTCTACGGCACACCTGTGCACTAATCATGGTGTCTAATCAGCATCTTGGTATGGCACACCTGTGAGGTGGGATGGATTATCTCAGCAAAGGAGAAGTGCTCACTATCACAGATTTAGACTGGTTTGTGAACAATATTTGAGGGAAATGGTGATATTGTGTATGTGGAAAAAGTTTTAGATCTTTGAGTTCATCTCATACAAAATGGGAGCAAAACCAAAAGTGTTGCGTTTATATTTTTGTTGAGTATATGTTGTAATACCCAAATGTAAGACAGCCATTATGACCACCACCAAATAATCGTCAAAAATATGTCTTAATCAAAAACCTGAACCACTGTTAGTTTGCTAGCCTTATCTTAGCTTTGCTTGTTTGGTTACTGCGATGGGGTGTGTTTGTTGGGTTTCATTCAACCTGCTGAGATTAGAATAGAGATTAGATTATAGAATTTTATTAATCCCTTGGAAAGACGTCCTCAGGGAAATTGAGGTTCCAGCAGCATTGTATAGCAGCACACAGAGTATCAAAAGTGAAAGCAAAAAAAAATAAAAACCCTAAAAAATAAAAATCATGATCATGCCTGGTCTTGCCCAAGCTACACCTCTTTACCCATTTGTGGTTTGTCTGGGAGTTAGGTGGAATTAGGCACTGCCAAGACAGTGACAGTTGGAGCTGCCCATTTCAGTTTTAAAACCGCTCTTCAGAAAGTGTTGGGAAAGTGTAGGAACACGGACCCACAACAGGGGGCGAGAATGAACGGACAATGGAGGAATCAAATAACACTGTCTTTACTGTTGTGAAAAAGGCACAACAAATACAACTGATAACAATAGAAAGATTAAGTCTGATTCAAAGGTGTCGTGTGGGCAGGCTCGACGATAGGAGACGTCCGTCCAAGTCGAACCGGAACCAACCCGATCTCCTCCACCACCGGACCCCGGGGATACTGGAGCCGCCAAGTCCCGAATTCCCAGGTGGCCACTGCCTCCGCTCGCCGGATCCGGTACTGCTGGCAGGAAACAGAAACAGTCAGGTGTGGGTGCGGCTGCACCCAGCAACACGGAGGGTGGAGAGTCCACCTCCACCTCTCGTCAACAAAGCAACACTGAAGTGCAGGAATATGTGTACTTATCAAAAGGTCCAATACGGTCTCCTGCTGTTCCACTCACTATCTGCGCAAAAGCAACAACGTATTATGTTCAAAAGACAACACAAGTGGCTGAGTACGTTACCTCTTTGGTATGGCGATATCTCGGCAAATGAGGTGGAGATGCCGTCCTGCTGATATACCTCCGTCTTGATTGGGATCAGCTGTCTCCCGTGATGGATGACAGCTGTCGTCCTGGCTGCTCCTGTGAGGCGGCAGCGCCCTCTGGTGCCTGGAGCCCGCACTCCAGGCAGGGCGCCCTCTGGTGGTGGTGGGCCAGCAGTACCTCCTCTTCAGCGGCCCACACAACAGAAAGCCTATAGGTGAGGTCACGGGTGGTTTGTCAAGCATATATACTACGAGGTCTGTCCATAAAGTATAGGTCCTTTTTATTTTTTTCAAAAACTATATGGATTTCATTCATATGTTTTTACGTCAGACATGCTTGAACCCTCGTGCGCATGCGTGAGTTTTTCCACGCCTGTTGGTGACGTCATTCGCCTGTGAGCACTCCTTGTGGGAGGAGTCGTCCAGCCCCTCGGAATTCCTTTGTCTGAGAAGTTGCTGAGAGACTGGCGCTTTGTTTGATCAAAATTTTTTCTAAACCTGTGAGACACATCGAAGTGGACACGGTTCGAAAAATTAAGCTGGTTTTCAGTGAAAATTTTAACGGCTGATGAGAGATTTTGAGGTGATACTGTCGCTTTAAGGACTTCCCACGGTGCGAGACGTCGCGTAGCGCTCTCAGGCGCCATCATCAGCCTGTTTCAAGCTGAAAACCTCCACATTTCAGGCTCTATTGATCCAGGACGTCATGAGAGAACAGAGACATTTCAGAAGAAGTCGGTTTCAGCATTTTATCCGGATATTCCACTGTTAAAGGAGATTTTTTTAATGAAAGATGTGCGGACGGGTCCGCGCGTCGGGACGCAGCCGGCGCGGTGCGGCGGCACAGGAAAAACACCTCCGTGTTGATAACCATTTGTAAAATCCAGGTGGCTTTTGATGGCTTTCAGTGGAGTGAGTATATGAGAAATTGTTTAACAGCTGGACATGTTCCAACTTGTCCTTAAGGCTTCCAACAGAGGTGTTTTTCCTGTGGCGGAGCGTCGCGGCGGCAGCGAGCCGACGCTGCAATCCGCCCGCACATCTTTCATTAAAAAAATCTCCTTTAACAGTGGAATATCCGGATAAAATGCTGAAACTGACTTCTTCTGAAACTTCTCTGTTCTCTCACGACGTCCTGGATCAATAGAGCCTGAAATGTGGAGGTTTTCAGCTTGAAACAGGCTGATGATGGCGCCTGAGAGCGCTGTGCGACGTCTCGCACCGTGGGAAGTCCTTAAAGCGACAGTATCACCTCAAAATCTCTCATCAGACGTTAAAATTTTCACTGAAAACCATCTTAATTTTTCGAACTGTGTCCACTTCGATGTGTCTCACAGGTTTAGAAAAAATTTTGATCAAACAAAGCGCCAGTCTCTCAGCAACTTCTCAGACAAAGGAATTCCGACGAGGGGCTGGACGACTCCTCCCACAAGGAGTGCTCACAGGCGAATGACGTCACCAACAGGCGTGGAAAAACTCACGCATGCGCACGAGGGTTCAAGCATGTTTGACGTTAAAACATATGAATGAAATCCATATAGTTTTTGAAAAAAATTAAAAGGACCTATACTTTATGGACAGACCTCGTATACTGTCTATGTTTGGGAACTACTGTGTTTCCCAAGGACTAAAACAAAAACAAAAATAAATAAATTCTTCAAAGCACAAACTAAAAAAGATTAGCGAAAATGACTAAAGGTTAAGTACAGCTTCATACTAGCTCCTTTTCATATATTCTTTTGTCCAAACTGCACAGAGTTGTTGTTTTTTTATGTCAAGCTGCCCACCACAACAACCAAGTTTAACGCATCTCTTCACAAAGCTCATTACAACACTCCAACCCACTTAAATCCACATAGTAAGTTCCTTCGGCAGCTCCCTTGTTTGCACTCGGGGTCGCCACAGCAAATCCGAGGTGGAGCTGCATGTTGAACTGGCACAACTTTTATGCCAGATGCCCTTCCTGACGCAACACCACATTACATGAAGAAATGTGGCAAGGGTGGGATTTAAACCGGGAACCTTCTGCACCGAAACCAAGTGCACTAACCACTAATCCACTTAAATCCACTTAAGCCTCATTATTCACACACATGCATGTCAACGTGCACACACAATTAATTCTGCAAAGAGCTATCTCATGAGTGCAGGTTAGTAATTAAACAGGATAAATGTAGTCGTCAATAGATCACTGTGAAGTAGGAGTATGCTACTTGGCAGGTTAGAGTTACAGAAACCATCTTCATCTGCCTTTTTCTGCTCCTGGTTCACCTTACTCAAAGCCTTCCACCTCCTCCTCTTTCTGATCCTGACATCATTATCCACTTCCTGCTACACAAACACTGTCACCTGTTGTGCATCTCCCCATTCATCAGGATCTCCTGCAGGTGCAGTGACAAAGTGACAATGCCATGTTAAACGAAGCTCAAGCTCCATTACTGAGGTGTGCAAAAAAAAAAAAAAAAAAAGCAACCACACAAATAAAGCAGTTTTAAGCTCCTTTTCCACTCACACAGTCCGTGTGTCTGCTTGCAATATTCTGTTTAGTCATTATGTGTCACTGATACAGAAAAATAGCTCTTTGTTTCTACTCTCAGCCAAGTATCAAATACAGGCCTCTTCCAACACAGACTAAGTCAGGAATGAAAACAGCATCTGGCATAGAAATGGAATTTTTTTTTTCAGTAAACTGACACTGTAGTACTGTGATAAGAACAAAGAGATTTTTTTATACTCAAATGTTTAGAGCATGCACTTTGCTTTAGGTAAGTTTGATTCAATTTCTAATATGTAAAATAAATTATTTTTTCTCTCATTTAACTGGACAATTATCATTTTCTGGCTGGATAACACATATCCTCCTGGACAGGTCAAAGTGTTTTAATAAAGGGTGAAACAATTACCTGTTTGAATTAAAAATCGATTTTAAACCCAGACAGCACACGCACATCTCTGCAATGTTGGCTTTAGATCTTACATTGGGCTTTGTTTCAGACTGATCGGCTTGAGGTCAACCAAGGATGGATATTGCAGTTCCTCCCTGCACCACGAGAGCCGCTTGCTTGATAGATTGAAAAACCATTGGACTCCGATCCCGCCCAGTGGTTTCCATTCAGTACTGCTGCTTACTGGAAGGAAACACCACCGGACGTGAGGATCAGCAATAACACAGATTTCCGGTACGTTGTCTCTCAAATGCTGAAATATATTGCCAATTATGTGACTATAAATGCATTTGTAACCGGTGTATTGTATTTTAGCAGAGTTATAGTTGGAACCGTATACGCCGCACAAACATTTCATTAGTTGTCTGTTTATTGTTTAGCAAACAGTCACCAGTCACTGTAGAAGTTATTTTAATCTTGTGTTGTACCAGCTAATGTCTATTTTGGATAGGAACTCCTTCAACTAAATATGTTTTCAACATATGAACTGCAATGACATTATAATTTAATTTAAATGTCCTAGCCAGGTAACAATAGCTAGTCAGCATTTGCTGGATCTGCTGGTACCAGGGCATTTCCTCCTGGTCATTTCCCCTGAACATTTCCCCCTGGCCCTTTTGCTCCCTGGACTTTTCCCCCGTCTTTCTCCCCCAGGTCATTTCCCTCGACCCTTTACCCCTCCAGTCATTTCCCCCGAGGAAGCAGAGCCGCAAGGGTGCCTTTACCACTTGGCCCAGTGTGTGTGCCGTCGGGTGCAGGCAGAAGTGCTCTAGGAGAGATATGCTGCTGATGCTGAGCTCTCCCTTGGAACCAGAATGCTGCCTGCTCTGGCCTTTGTGCCACAAGAAGATGTGGTCACCTTGTTTGAGCTGTTTTGGACTGCCTGAGGAGCTCCAGCCTATAGTCAACTACCTTGAGGTCACCTTCATCGGTCGCCCAGGTAGGAGAAACCACAGGGGTCTAGTTTTCCACCTCACCATCTGGAACGTATCGGCCAGAATACAGGAAGGGCTGACACACACAAACAACAGCATAGAAGGCTGGCACTGCCGCATGGCTGCTAATGTCAGCTGTCACCACCAAAACATCTGGGTGTTCTTGGATATACTAAAGACAGAACAAGCAATGAATAGAATTGTTGTCCAGTAGGTGGGAGCTGGCGAGCCGAAGGTTGCCGACTGGTTCAAAACCCACCCCTGCCACATTTCTCTATGTAATGTGGAGTTGCATCAGGAAGGGCATCATCCAGTGTAAAACCTGTGTCAATTCAACATGCAGATCCACCTTGGATTTGCTGTGGGGACCCTGAGTGCAAACAAGGGAGCAACCAAAGGGACTTACTATTTATTCGATGTACGTGATCACACGGCTTCGCCCTCAATGTTAAGGGGCTTTCACACCGTGTCTCACTATCTATACACTCGGACGCAGATACCACCAACTTTCCTGTGTGTAATGCATTCTGGGAAGGCAAGGGGTCAAAGAACAGTGACGTCTCTTGACGTTCAGGGTGAAACAACAGTAAGATTTATTAAAGTAGCCCAAAATAGTAGCCTTTTCAATAAGTTTATGTCTTTTGTCAAAGGCTTTGCTTCTCCTCCCTTCATTCGGGTTGCATGTCTTCTCTTTAGCCTCTGTACTGAAAAATGCTGCCCTGCAGAATGCCACTGAAGCAGATGTTGAGGTGGCAGACTGGAACTGGCTTCACCTGAGCCAGGACAGGGCAGGAGGGTAGATGTGCAGACTTGAGCCTTAGAGGTAGACAGCTGCAGCTTTTACTGGTGCTAATGAAGTGTACTTTGAAACTTTACTATGTAAATATAAACATCTCAGAAATATTGTTTTATTTCAGTTATTCAGCCTTTATGTGAGGAAATAGTTCAGGGCTTGGTAAAACTGTTATTTGTTTTGAACGTGGGGGTCTGCCTCTTCAAACAACAGAACACTTTCTCGTAAATGTTTACATTTAAGTCAGGAGTTCATATGATCTCACATGACAGGAGACATGTAAGATCATCAGGACATGGGCTGGAGTAGGCGATCTTCCCGGGGGGGGGTTATCCAGGGGGGAAGATAAACTCTTACACCGGTCGCAGGGAGTGCACATCTCTGGCATGGTTTTGCCAACTTTTTCACCCGTAGACTGCCCTCAGCAGCACATAGGGTGGGTTTTGAGGGAGGCTTTAGGTGGACTGGATGCTTTACATTGATGTTGGTATGTGACTGTGTTTTTTTATGTGGCCTTGTGAGAGACTGGCGTCCTGGTCCAGGGTTACTCTGCCCCTCGCTCAGTGACTGCTGGAATAGACTACAGCCCTCCCGTGAGCCTTAATTGGAGTAAGTGGGTATAGAAAATGAATGAATACTCTAAATCAAGGGGGTGAATTTTGAAATTTGAAGCAAAAGGCAGATGAAATATTGAAAAGTAACAAAATATCCATTAATTTTGAAATCATTGAGGTGTATCTGCAGGGCTCTGAACAGCACTGTGTGACGTAAATGTGAGTCCACCCCTGTATGTCCGACTCAGTACGAGCCTTTTTAAATTTAAATCATGGGTGTTTAATTGAATGTTAGGTAAAGTAAGGATGGTGCTATCTTAAAAGCAAAAAAGCTGCAATGTGAGGGATGGACAACCAAATATACTCCAGAGCAAGACACACAGATGAGGAGAAAAGGAGAAAGACAGAAACGGAGGTGAGAGGTGAGCATAGACTGAAAGTGAAATATTAGAGAGAAGGTGGAAAGGGGAGGGAGGAGGAGAGGAAGCTCGAGTGCAAGCCTTCAAAATAAAGGCAAATACCGTCAATCTGTCTGGGACCCAGGGTGGCTAAAGAACCCCAAATATAGTCCAGGCTTCCTCTAACCTTCCCACTTTCTATTGCCTCTAATAGCCACATGCTTGCAACCTTAACAATAAGGTTATTTAGTCTGGAGATAGCCACTTATGGGGTTAAAATTGTCTCATTAATATTTGTAAATGCACACAGGGTGATCTACAAATAATCACTGATTTGCAAATGTGTTCAGATATCCACAAATGCAAATTTCATATTTGTAACTTGTAAATTGGTCTTTGCAAATAATGTATTTGCAAATATAAAACTTAATTTGTAAAAAAAAAAAAAAAAAAAATACATTTGTAAAACTAGAAATTGTATTTGTGAATTGAGTTTCAGCATTTGTGGATCACCAATTACACGCATTTATTGCTGTCCTCTGTGACATTCTTTTTGCAAAATCCACACAGATCCACAAACAAATGCCTACTGATTAGCAAATACACACTCACGCACACTGGATATCCACTAGATGGCAGTGTGGTTCCTTTTGTTGTCCTAACTTAAGATAAGACTCGACTCGCTTGATTATGTTCCTTCTTGACGAATTGCGATAAAGTCAATTTTCCCTCCAAGGTCCATGCTAGTTGATATATAATCAGGCGAGTCAAGTCTTATCTTAAGTTAGGACAACAAAAGATGTTTGTACTTACATTAGATGATGGCGACTGCTCTCCTTGTCCGTCCATGTCCGTCCAGCTCATATCAGAAGTCAAAATGAGTCAAATGGCTGAGATCTAAATAGACGGCTGTGTAATGAATGGAACCACACTGCCATCTAGTGGATATCCAGTGTGTGTGAGTGTGTATTTGTGAATCAGGCATTTGTTTGTGGATCTGTGTGGATTTCACGAATAGAATGTCTCTAAATTACATCACAGAGGAAAGCAATGAATGCATGTAATTGTTGATCCACAAATCAATCAATCAATCAATCAATTTTTTTATATAGCGCCAAATCACAACAAACAGCTGCCCCAAGGCGCTTTATATTGTAAGGCAAGGCCATACAATAATTATGTAAAACCCCAACGGTCTGTTGTGTGGGCCGCTGAAGAGGAGGTACTGCTGGCCCACCACCACCAGAGGGCGCCCTGCCTGGAGTGCGGGCTCCAGGCACCAGAGGGCGCCGCCGCCTCACGTGAGCAGCTACGGTGACAGCTGTCACCCATCACCTGAGACAGCTGACAGCAATCATCTGTGGGGTATATCAGCAGGATGGCACCTCCACCTCATTGCCGAGATATCGTTTCTACCTACGAGGTAACGTATCAAAGCTGACGGAGTGTATCCTTTTGGATTAGTGTATAGCTTGTGGATTATTGTTCCAACGAGAGGTGGAGGTAACTTCCCTGCTGTTCGGAGTCTTGGGTGCAAACGCGCCCCCATCTAACTGTTCTTTGTTCCTCGCCAGCAGTACCAGGTCCGACACGCGGAGGCAGTGGCCACCTGGGAGTTCGGGACTTGGCGGCTCCAGTATTTCCGGGGTCCTGTGGCGGAGGAAGCCTTGTGGTTCGGGTCTTACCTTGGAGAGGCGTCTCCTATCTTCGAGCCTGCCCACACGACACTTTTGTGAATTGACTATTGTCCATTTCGTGATTGGTTGTATTCGTTGTGCACGTTCACAACAGTAAAGCCTTGTTATTTGACTTTCTCCATTGTCCGTTCATTTGCGCCCCCTGTTGTGGGTCCGTGTACTGACACTTTCCCAACAGGATATCTCGGCCAACGTCATGGATCCCGAGGGGCGTCAACCGGCTGTTGAACGGCCAATGGAAGAACAGGACGCGCAGGCGTCCGCGGGAGGGGTAATCGGTGAGTTGCAGCGGATCCTCACCGCTTTCACGACTCGGTTGGATTTCATGACCGAGCAGAACGTCCTCCTGAACCGCAGGGTGGAGGCTCTCGCCGCGCAGGTGGAAGCGCGCCCTCCGGGCGCCGCTGCTTCTCTCCCTCCCGTAGATCCTGTGCGTAACGTTGACGTTCCACTGGTTGTTCAACGACCTCTCCCTCCTTCCCCGGAAGCCCTCCAGAGCCGTACGGAGGCTGTGTGGAGACGTGCGCGGATTTTCTGATGCAGTGTTCGCTCGTCTTCGCACAGCGTCCCGTTATGTACGCGACCGATGCTAGTAAAGTAGCTTATGTCATAAACCTGCTTCGCGGTGAGGCACGCGCTTGGGCTACAGCGCTCTGGGAGCAGAATTCACAGCTCCTTCTGACATACGATGGGTTTGTGAGGGGGCTCAGAACCGTGTTCGATCACCCTAATAGGGGCGAGACCGCTTCAACCGTGCTACTGTCAATGAGACAGGGGCGCCGGAGCGCAGCTGTTTATGCAGTCGACTTCCGCATCGCGGCTGCGAGATCCGGCTGGAATAACGCTGCCCTCCGCGCCGCCTTTGTAAACGGACTGTCTTTGGTTCTCAAGGAGCACCTGGTGGCTAAGGACGAACCGCGGGATTTAGACGGGCTTATCGATCTTGTCATACGGTTGGACAACCGGTTAGAAGAACGTCGGCGGGAACGAGACGAAGGGCGTGGCCGGGCACGCGCCGTCCCTCTCCCTTCCGGTTCCGACCGCGCTCCGCCTTCCCCACGCTCCACGGCCCCTGCGCTCCGTGGGGCCACAGCTCCCCCTACTGACGAAGCTATGGACACGAGTAGGGCAACATTTAGGGCACCAGCTGCACAGAGGAGACGGGCCCATGGAGCTTGTTTTGTTTGTGGTGCACTAGAGCACCATGTGAGAGACTGCCCCGAGCGGTTACAACACCAACGCCCGCCCCTAGAGACTGGGCTAGGGGTGGGCCGAGACATTCACGTGGGACACACCCACATTGCTACACGACTCCCAGTCACGATCCTGTATGAGGATTTAACCCTGAAGGCCCCAGCACTGGTGGACACGGGCTCTGAGGGGAATCTGTTGGACTGCAGATGGGCCAGGGAGATAGGGCTCCCTCTGGTGGCGCTTACCTCGCCTGTGCAGGTTCGAGCGCTAGATGGCTCCCTGCTCCCTCCGATCACACATAAGACACCACCTGTAACGCTGGTGGTGTCAGGAAACCACCGGGAGGTGATCGAGTTTTTTGTGACTCAGGCCACTTCCCGTGTGGTTTTAGGCTTTCCCTGGATGTTGAAGCACAATCCCCGGATTGATTGGCCGTCCGGGGTAGTGGTTCAGTGGAGCGAGACCTGCCATCGGGTGTGTCTAGGTTCCTCGGTTCCTCCCGGCTCCCAAGCTAAGGAGGAGGTCAGAGTCCGGCCCAATCTGGGGACGGTGCCGGTGGAGTACCACGACCTTGTCGACGTGTTCAGCAAGGATCTGGCGCTCACACTCCCCCCCCACCGTCCGTACGATTGTGCCATCGATTTGGTTCCAGGCAGTGGGTTCCCGTCCAGTAGACTGTACAACCTCTCACGGCCTGAGCGCGAATCAATGGAGACCTACATCCGGGACTCGTTAGCTGCCGGGTTGATCCGAAATTCCACCTACCCGATGGGCGCAGGTTTCTTTTTCGTGGGTAAAAAAGATGGCGGACTTCGTCCATGCATCGATTATAGGGGGCTGAACGAAATCACGGTTCGCAACCGATACCCGTTACCCCTGTTGGATTCGGTGTTCACGCCCCTGCATGGAGCCAAGATTTTTACCAAGCTTGATCTTAGAAACGCGTATCATCTGGTTCGGATCCGGAAGGGAGACGAGTGGAAGACGGCATTCAACACCCCCTTAGGTCACTTTGAGTACCTGGTCATGCCGTTCGGCCTCACAAACGCCCCCGCGACGTTCCAAGCCTTGGTTAACGACGTATTGCGGGACTTCCTGCACCGGTTCGTCTTCGTATATCTAGACGATATACTCATCTTTTCTCCGGATCCTGAGACTCATGTCCGGCATGTACGTCAGGTCCTGCAGCGGTTATTGGAGAACCGGCTGTTTGTTAAGGGCGAGAAGTGTGAGTTTCACCGCACCTCTTTGTCCTTCCTGGGGTTCATCATCTCCCCCAACTCCGTCGCACCTGATCCGGCCAAGGTTGCTGCGGTGAGAGACTGGCCCCAACCCACAAGCCGTAGGAAGCTGCAACAGTTCCTCGGCTTTGCGAATTTCTACAGGAGGTTCATTAAGGGCTACAGTCAGGTTGTTAGCCCCCTGACAGCCCTGACCTCACCAAAAGTCCCCTTCACCTGGTCGGATCGTTGCGAGGCCGCGTTCAAGGAGTTGAAACGGCGCTTCTCGTCTGCACCCGTTCTGGTGCAGCCCGATCCTAGTCGCCAGTTAGTGGTTGAAGTGGACGCCTCGGACTCAGGGATAGGAGCTGTGCTGTCCCAGAGTGGGAAGACCGATAAGGTCCTTCATCCGTGTGCCTATTTTTCCCGCAGGTTGACCCCGGCTGAACGGAACTATGACGTCGGCAACCGAGAACTCCTTGCGGTGAAAGAGGCTCTTGAAGAGTGGAGACACCTGTTGGAGGGGACGTCCGTGCCATTCACGGTTTTCACTGACCACCGGAACCTGGAGTATATCAGGACCGCCAAGCGGCTGAATCCCAGGCAAGCCCGCTGGTCACTGTTCTTCGGCCGTTTTGACTTCCGCATCACCTACCGGCCCGGGACCAAGAACCAGAAATCGGATGCCTTGTCCCGGGTACACGAAGACGAGGTCAAAGCGGAGTTGTCGGATCCACCAGAACCTATCATCGCGGAGTCCACTATCGTGGCCACCCTCACCTGGGACGTAGAGAGAATCATCCGGGAGGCCCTGGCACGAAGCCCGGACCCCGGGACTGGACCAAAGAACAGACTTTACGTCCCACCAGAGGCAAGAGCTGCAGTCCTGGACTTCTGTCACGGCTCTAAGCTCTCCTGTCATCCAGGGGTGCGAAGAACCGTGGCAGTTGTCCGGCAGCGCTTCTGGTGGGCGTCCCTAGAGGCCGACGTCCGGGATTATATCCAGGCCTGCACCACCTGCGCCAGGGGCAAGGCCGACCATCGCAAGGCTCCGGGACTGCTACAGCCGCTGCCCGTGCCTCATCGCCCCTGGTCCCACATCGGCCTGGATTTTGTCACGGGCCTCCCGCCGTCCCAGGGAAACACCGTGATCCTCACGATAGTGGACCGATTCTCCAAGGCGGCCCACTTCGTGGCCCTCCCGAAGCTCCCAACGGCCCAGGAGACAGCGGACCTCCTGGTCCACCATGTCGTCCGCCTGCATGGGATACCATCAGACATCGTCTCCGATCGCGGTCCCCAGTTCTCCTCGCATGTCTGGAGGAGCTTTTGCCGGGAACTGGGGGCCATGGTCAGTCTCTCGTCCGGGTATCACCCCCAGACCAACGGGCAAGCAGAGCGGGCCAATCAAGAAATGGAGCAAACACTGCGTTGTGTGACAGCCGCGCACCCGGCGGCCTGGAGTACTCATCTGGCCTGGATCGAGTACGCCCACAACAGTCAAGTGTCATCAGCCACCGGCCTCTCCCCCTTTGAGGTGTGTTTGGGGTATCAGCCCCCATTGTTCCCGGTGGTTGAGGGAGAGGTCGGTGTGCCCTCGGTCCAGGCCCACCTGCGGAAGTGCCGTCGGGTGTGGCGTGCCGCCCGTTCTGCTTTGTTGAAGGCCCGGATGAGGGCGAAGACCCATGCAGACCGGCGGCGGACCCCGGCCCCTACGTATCGCCCCGGGCAGGAAGTGTGGTTGTCCACGAAGGACATCCCGCTAAAGGTGGCCTCCCCAAAACTGCAGGACAGATACATAGGACCGTTTAAAATTCTCAAGGTCATCAATCCCGCCGCAGTGAGGCTTCGGCTTCCAGCCTCACTGCGGATCCATCCAGTATTTCATGTGTCAAAGCTCAAGCCCCATCACACCTCGCCCCTCTGTACACCCGGTACGGCACCACCTCCTGCCCGGATCATCGATGGCGAGCCGGCTTGGACAGTGCGCCGGTTGTTGGACGTCTGACGGATGGGCCGGGGCTTTCAATATCTGGTGGACTGGGAGGGGTACGGTCCCGAAGAACGCTCCTGGGTGAAGACGAGCTTCATCCTGGACCCGGCCCTCCTGGCCGACTTCTACCGTCGCCACCCGGACAAGCCCGGTCGGGCGCCAGGAGGCGCCCGTTGAGGGGGGGGTCCTGTTGTGTGGGCCGCTGAAGAGGAGGTACTGCTGCCCCACCACCACCAGAGGGCGCCCTGCCTGGAGTGCGGGCTCCAGGCACCAGAGGGCGCCGCCGCCTCACGTGAGCAGCTACGGTGACAGCTGTCACCCATCACCTGAGACAGCTGACGGCAATCATCTGTGGGGTATATCAGCAGGACGGCACCTCCACCTCATTGCCGAGATATCGTTTCTACCTACGAGGTAACGTATCAAAGCTGACGGAGTGTATCCTTTTGGATTAGTGTATAGCTTGTGGATTATTGTTCCAACGAGAGGTGGAGGTAACTTCCCTGCTGTTCGGAGTCTTGGGTGCAAACGCGCCCCCATCTAACTGTTCTTTGTTCCTCGCCAGCAGTACCAGGTCCGACACGCGGAGGCAGTGGCCACCTGGGAGTTCGGGACTTGGCGGCTCCAGTATTTCCGGGGTCCTGTGGCGGAGGAAGCCGTGTGGTTCGGGTCTTACCTTGGAGAGGCGTCTCCTATCTTCGAGCCTGCCCACACGACACTTTTGTGAATTGACTATTGTCCATTTCGTGATTGGTTGTATTCGTTGTGCACGTTCACAACAGTAAAGCCTTGTTATTTGACTTTCTCCATTGTCCGTTCATTTGCGCCCCCTGTTGTGGGTCCGTGTACTGACACTTTCCCAACACGGTCAAAACGACCCCCTGTGAGCAAGCACTTGGCTACAGTGGGAAGGAAAAACTCCCTTTTAACAGAAGGAAACCTCCAGCAGAACCAGGCTCAGGGAGGGGCAGTCTTCTGCTGGGACTGGTTGGGGCTGAGGGAGAGAACCAGGAAAAAGACATGCTGTGGAGGGCAGCAGAGATCGATCACTAATGATTAAATGCAGAGTGGTGCATACAGAGCAAAAAGAGAAAGAAACAGTGCATCATGGGAACCCCCCAGCAGTCTACGTCTATAGCAGCATAACTAAGGGATGGTTCAGGGTCACCTGATCCAGCCCTAACTATAAGCTTTAGCAAAAAGGAAAGTTTTAAGCCTAATCTTAAAAGTAGAGAGGGTGTCTGTCTCCCTGATCTGAATTGGGAGCTGGTTCCACAGGAGAGGAGCCTGAAAGCTGAAGGCTCTGCCTCCCATTCTACTCTTACAAACCCTAGGAACTACAAGTAAGCCTGCAGTCTGAGAGCGAAGCGCTCTATTGGGGTGATATGGTACTACGAGGTCCCTAAGATAAGATGGGACCTGATTATTCAAAACCTTATAAGTAAGAAGAAGAATTTTAAATTCTATTCTAGAATTAACAGGAAGCCAATGAAGAGAGGCCAATATGGGTGAGATATGCTCTCTCCTTCTAGTCCCCGTCAGTACTCTAGCTGCAGCATTTTGAATTAACTGAAGGCTTTTTAGGGAACTTTTAGGACAACCTGATAATAATGAATTACAATAGTCCAGCCTAGAGGAAATAAATGCATGAATTAGTTTTTCAGCATCACTCTGAGACAAGACCTTTCTGATTTTAGAGATATTGCATAAATGCAAAAAAGCAGTCCTACATATTGTTTAATATGCACTTTGAATGACATATCCTGATCAAAAATGACTCCACGATTTCTCACAGTATTACTAGAGGTCAGGGTAATGCCATCCAGAGTAAGGATCTGGTTAGACACCATGTTTCTAAGATTTGTGGGGCCAAGTACAATAACTTCAGTTTTATCTGAGTTTAAAAGCAGGAAATTAGAGGTCATCCATGTCTTTATGTCTGTAAGACAATCCTGCAGTTTAGCTAATTGGTGTGTGTCCTCTGGCTTCATGGATAGATAAAGCTGGGTATCATCTGCGTAACAATGAAAATTTAAGCAATACCGTCTAATAATACTGCCTAAGGGAAGCATGTATAAAGTGAATAAAATTGGTCCTAGCACAGAACCTTGTGGAACTCCATAATTAACTTTAGTCTGTGAAGAAGATTCCCCATTTACATGAACAAATTGTAATCTATTAGACAAATATGATTCAAACCACCGCAGCGCAGTGCCTTTAATACCTATGGCATGCTCTAATCTCTGTAATAAAATGTTATGGTCAACAGTATCAAAAGCAGCACTGAGGTCTAACAGAACAAGCACAGAGATGAGTCCACTGTCCGAGGCCATAAGAAGATCATTTGTAACCTTCACTAATGCTGTTTCTGTACTATGATGAATTCTAAAACCTGACTGAAACTCTTCAAATAGACCATTCCTCTGCAGATGATCAGTTAGCTGTTTTACAACTACCCTTTCAAGAATTTTTGAGAGAAAAGGAAGGTTGGAGATTGGCCTATAATTAGCTAAGATAGCTGGGTCAAGTGATGGCTTTTTAAGTAATGGTTTAATTACTGCCACCTTAAAAGCCTGTGGTACATAGCCAACTAACAAAGATAGATTGATCATATTTAAGATCGAAGCATTAAATAATGGTAGGGCTTCCTTGAGCAGCCTGGTAGGAATGGGGTCTAATAAACATGTTGATGGTTTGGATGAAGTAACTAATGAAAATAACTCAGACAGAACAATCGGAGAGAAAGAGTCTAACCAAATACCGGCATCACTGAAAGCAGCCAAAGATAATGATACGTCTTTGGGATGGTTATGAGTAATTTTTTCTCTAATAGTTAAAATTTTGTTAGCAAAGAAAGTCATGAAGTCATTACTAGTTAAAGTTAATGGAATACTCAGCTCAATAGAGCTCTGACTCTTTGTCAGCCTGGCTACAGTGCTGAAAAGAAACCTGGGGTTGTTCTTATTTTCTTCAATTAGTGATGAGTAGAAAGATGTCCTAGCTTTACGGAGGGCTTTTTTATAGAGCAACAGACTCTTTTTCCAGGCTAAGTGAAGATCTTCTAAATTAGTGAGACGCCATTTCCTCTCCAACTTACGGGTTATCTGCTTTAAGCTACGAGTTTGTGAGTTATACCACGGAGTCAGACACTTCTGATTTAAAGCTCTCTTTTTCAGAGGAGCTACAGCATCCAAAGTTGTCTTCAATGAGGATGTAAAACTATTGACGAGATACTCTATCTCCCTTACAGAGTTTAGGTAGCTACTCTGCACTGTGTTGGTATATGGCATTAGAGAACATAAAGAAGGAATCATATCCTTAAACCTAGTTACAGCGCTTTCTGAAAGACTTCTAGTGTAATGAAACTTATTCCCCACTGCTGGGTAGTCCATCAGAGTAAATGTAAATGTTATTAAGAAATGATCAGACAGAAGGGAGTTTTCAGGGAATACTGTTAAGTCTTCTATTTCCATACCATAAGTCAGAACAAGATCTAAGATATGATTAAAGTGGTGGGTGGACTCATTTACTTTTTGAGCAAAGCCAATAGAGTCTAATAATAGATTAAATGCAGTGTTGAGGCTGTCATTCTCAGCATCTGTGTGGATCTTAAAATCGCCCACTATAATTATCTTATCTGAGCTAAGCACTAAGTCAGACAAAAGGTCTGAAAATTCACAGAGAAACTCACAGTAACGACCAGGTGGACGATAGATAATAACAAATAAAACTGGTTTTTGGGACTTCCAATTTGGATGGACAAGACTAAGAGACAAGCTTTCAAATGAATTAAAGCTCTGTCTGGGTTTTTGATTAATTAATAAGCTGGAATGGAAGATTGCTGCTAATCCTCCGCCCCGGCCCGTGCTACGAGCATTCTGACAGTTAGTGTGACTCGGGGGTGTTGACTCATTTAAACTAACATATTCATCCTGCTGTAACCAGGTTTCTGTAAGGCAGAATAAATCAATATGTTGATCAATTATTATATCATTTACTAACAGGGACATAGAAGAGAGAGACCTAATGTTTAACAGACCACATTTAACTGTTTTAGTCTGTGGTGCAGTTGAAGGTGCTATATTATTTTTTCTTTTTGAATTTTTATGCTTAAATAGATTTTTGCTGGTTATTGGTGGTCTGGGAGCAGGCACCGTCTCTACGGGGATGGGGTAATGAGGGGATGGCAGGGGGAGAGAAGCTGCAGAGAGGTGTGTAAGACTACAACTCTGCTTCCTGGTCCCAACCCTGGATAGTCACGGTTTGGAGGATTTAAGAAAATTGGCCAGATTTCTAGAAATGAGAGCTGCTCCATCCAAAGTGGGATGGATGCCGTCTCTCCTAACAAGACCAGGTTTTCCCGAGAAGCTTTGCCAATTATCTATGAAGCCCACCTCATTTTTTGGACACCACTCAGACAGCCAGCAATTCAAGGAGAACATGCGGCTAAACATGTCACTCCCGGTCCGATTGGGGAGGGGCCCAGAGAAAACTACAGAGTCCGACATTGTTTTTGCAAAGTTACACACCGATTTAATGTTAATTTTAGTGACCTCCGATTGGCGTAACCGGGTGTCATTACTGCCGACGTGAATTACAATCTTACCAAATTTACGCTTAGCCTTAGCCAGCAGTTTCAAATTTCCTTCAATGTCGCCTGCCTGGCCCCCGGAAGACAATTGACTATGGTTGCTGGTGTCGCTAACTTCACATTTCTCAAAACAGAGTCGCCAATAACCAGAGTTTGATCCTCGGCGGATGTGTCGTCGAGTGGGGAAAAACGGTTAGAGATGTGAACGGGTTGGCGGTGTACACGGGGCTTCTGTTTAGGGCTACGCTTCCTCCTCACAGTCACCCAGTCAGCCTGCTTTCCCGGCTGCTCGGGATCTGCCAGGGGGGAACTAACGGCGGCTAAGCTACCTTGGTCCGCACCGACTACAGGGGCCTGGCTATCTGTAGAATTTTCCACGGTGCGGAGCCGAGTCTCCAATTCGCCCAGCCTGGCCTCCAAAGCTACGAATAAGCTACACTTATTACAAGTACCGTTACTGCTAAAGGAGGCCGAGGAATAACTAAACATTTCACACCCAGAGCAGAAAAGTGCGGGAGAGACAGGAGAAGCCGCCATGCTAAATCGGCTAAGAGCTAGTAGCTACGCTAAGCTAGCGGATTCCTAAAAACACGCAAAGTGAATAATGTGTAAATAATTTAGAGGTGATTCAGCAGAAGGAGTGCTTTAGTTAAGGCACGTAAAGATTACACTGGGAAACAAATCGTAATCTAGATAACTAGATCAATCTAACTGTGCAGATTAAACAGCTAACAGATACAGAAAAACACCGCTGTGCTCTGGAACAGGAAGTGATACAATACCGCAGTGAGAGCCAACCACCAGTAGAGGCCAAGTATAAGATCACTATTATACGAGTGATCGTGAGGATGTTACTGCTTCGTCCTCATGTCGGGATTCAGAGAGAAAATACAGTTAGCGGTCATGCTCATTTCAAGCAAATAAATAGTGTGTCTTTACCAAACAGCAAAGCATCCTGCTGAATGACGCAAACAGCTGACTAGATGAACATCTGTTGTGGCATGTTGCTGCAGTGCACAGCAGAAAATCAGAACAGAAACAATAAAAGATAAATGCCGTGTTGAGCTGGTTTAAAACTGAACTCTTGTGTTTTTAGGGCCCCTTCACACATAGTACGAATGTGGTTGAATTGCGCATGAAGTACGCATGAAGCAGGAATCATATGCGATACGTGTAAAATCGTAGCTGCCTACTACTTGCGCACACCAGCAGCTGAAAGACAGAGTGTGTGCTGTGAGAGCCCATTCGAACCCTCTCGTGGCAGGTGTTGGTCAAATGCCAGCTGACACACGAACATCTAACACTGCTCGGTTGGCACTTAGAAAATGTGTGGCCATTTGCACTATTAGCACGACAACAGTCAGCAGACGATCACTGTTGAGCTGGAAGTGAAATTTGTCTAAGTACACAGTGACATGTTGGTGTGTGCGCTGAACTGACAGGGGGCGTGTCTGCCAACAGGAGAGGATGTGAAGATCTGTGGTTCTGGACGTCACGGCTGGGGAACACATACTGTGTTTGGAGGGACATGAAGTAACAACTGTCCACTGTGACGCGCATGTGTCTGCTTGCTGTCCTCACGTGGACATACATAAAAACACATATCGCTGTTGCAATGGGCTGCAGCGAGCACGCACACACCACGCACATTGACAGGTTACCCCAGATACTCCAGATCATCAGGTCATAACACCCAGCGGTTGATCTGAATGTCACATCACCTATGTCAGCTCTGGTCCACATGATGCAGTGCCTGTCCCGCGGTACGTCGTCCACAAGACATGCGTGTCGGGCAGGACATGCGCGCGGGACCGGCTGGACACATTGCCAGCAGATGTGGACATGATAAAAGTGGTCTGCTTCTCATTCATGTCATTTCATGACTGTATGTCTGTGACCATGGGTCATCTACCAAGGAACAGACAGATCATACTTGTATTGCCCGCTTGATAAGAAGGATTCAATAAAATGTTATTTTTCATTTTTTTTTAAATACGTCAGTGTCCGTTTCTGATATCAGGCATTTTTCCGCAGCTTTTACGGAACAGTGATGGTAGCTCAGTGGTAAAGTTTCTGGCTGGCAATCTGAGCTTTTGGAAAGTCCAGGTTCAAATCCCTTGGGTGGCATGTATTTTTTTTCAGCACGATGTGGTTAGACATTCTGCAGCTACTCGAACTGTGTTCCCGCATACATGAAACCGTCGCAGTGGCATTGTGCACACCTGCCCATTGGCTCGATGTTTTCGTGGTTCGTTCTTATGAGCTGTTCCGCCGTGATTCGCCCTGATTTGTACTTAGTCGTTCTATGTGTGAAGGGGCCCTTAGTTGGACCACTGTCAGTCACTTGAGGAAATCTTACACATACAAAGAAATCCACAAGGAAACCCCAAACATAAGTCTGGGCCGGCCTCAAAAAGTCAATGTAATAATCCATCATTTATTATTAATTGACAAAGTGGAAAAATTCCCAAGCTTTTTAACAATGTGGTGTGTCTGAGGTTGATGATGTGCTGTTCTGCAAGGGTTGTGGTGTGTGTCTTTCAACTAATCAGCCACCATTATGATGAACAGTTCTGTATATAGTTAATTTTTTGTATGAATAAAAACTGAAATCTTGCAAAAAAGTATCAACCTTATCCACAGATTTAAAATTGTACTGGAATTGCATTAAAGCTGTAGAAAATACAGTTGAAAAGCTGACCTTTTAAAACACTGGTAGTCAAAGTGTATTTCAAAGACTTTCTGCGATATGATAGGTGCATTAGAAAACAACAGCAGTGATTGGAATGATTCATTATCTTGTTTATCAAGAGAAGAGAACACTCACAATCCTTTTTTTCCCTCAACTGCTTCCACACGCTTTTTCTGAAGTCTTTTTCAGATCATTTTCACAGAACATTGGTTATGTCTGCTATGTACAATTTTTCATTCCTTTTTGGCACTTGGTTTTCAACTGATAACTGGAACACAGACAAACAGGCATAAAATTGGAACATCCATCCAATTTTGGTGGTGTAGGTAAATCCATAACAGAAAAATGAGAGTGACTGAGACACTTTTGATTGCAATATAATGCAAAATGCACACCAAATGGGCTTTTCAATATTGAATTCAAATGTCCACAAAATCCACAATCCGGATCAGATCCAGATCAAACTTTGTCAGGTCATAGTCAGTGCCAGTTTGCACCTCACTTTCAAATACGAAAGTAATTGGGACATGGTTGATTAAGATGCAATATTAAAATATACATTAAATGGGGTTTTCAATGTTAAATGTAAATGGCCACAAAATCTGTAATCTGGACCAGATCTGGCTCAATCTTTGTCGGTCGATAAAGGATACACAGTAAATTTTGCAGAGTAAAATATACTCTGCCAGGATAACATTTGGTCCCAGTCCAAATAGAGGTAAATATACTCTATCACAGTGCTAAATCAGTTCTATCACAGTGTAAAATCAACTCTATCATGCTGTGAATGACTCTTATTGGAGTTGAAAAACGTGATTTGACAAGATGGTAGAGCTGATTTCACCCTATAATAGAATGTATTTATCTCTGTTTGGACTGGGACCAAATGCTATCCTGGCAGAGTATATTTTACTCTGTGTACCAGTCTACATAATGCTGTCAAATATGAAATAATTTTGATCTTTTTTGACAAAGGTTTGAACTTTTAGTTAAAGATGGGGATTTTTTTCCAGTTTTCCAACATTTTTCCTGAATTTTCCTGTCAAACAGACAAACAAACAAACAGGGGCAATAACATAACCTCCTTGAACTTCGTTGGCAGAGGTAAAAAACTTCTGTTAGTGCATTTTTAGAAAATGTTTAATTTAGTATGGTGGAATTGTCATAATTTTGACCTGTGTTTATATCCACTATGTCAACTTCAGCTCCCCTCTTTCAAATTGTCACCTGTCAGCAAGGATTGTAATGCAGAGAAATTACATTTCTTTCAGGGGAAAATGGAGGCAGGGGGCTTTGCTGGAAGAATACAGCACAAACCTTCTGGCTGTGTGGTGATATGGCCAAAATGAGGAAACCTGTGTGGGCAACTTCACATCCCTGGGAGAGAGTCATTTGAGGATGTCTGAATGAATGTAACTTTTTTGGACCCCCCTGCTTCTCAGTTGTGGGTGGAGAGTCTTCTTCTGCTACTCTCTTTCTGTAACACGTATGCATAACATATTTCCAATTGCTTATTAAATAATTTGTCATTTTCTTTGCAGAACTCTGAATTTGTAAGCTTTCATAGCGAGATGTTAATCTTTTAAATTTCTTCTTTCTGTTGACATCTCAGGGATTTCTCTCCTTCATATTTTCACAAACATGTAAAGGTTCGTATGTTGGAGAGTTCTTTCTTATAAATTTGTTGTCTCTCTCCTGGGAATTAATTCAGCAGTTTGACAGTTTTAGATTTTTCTTACAAAGTCTACATCAGCTAACTTTCCTGAAGTACTACATACTGTGTTGCTCGTGGCTTTTTAATGAGGGTGCTTCTTAATAACGCTCTGTGCATTGGCTGCATGGCTCTCAACATGCATCTTGTACAACGCTCACATCCACCAAATGTGTGAAACTGTTTTTCAAATGAGTGGCTATGGGGTTAAAATTGTCTCAATATTTGTAAATGCACACAGGGTGATGAATGAATGAATGAATGAAAACTGTTTATTTCGAACATTTGATACAACAACAATTACAAGATAGATCAGTAAAGACAACAACAAAAAAGTTCCTACTGTGTACCCAACATGTCCGAAAAGGGGTAGGGTGAAGCATCAGCTTATTTATCCCTACCCCTTCTTCCCCACAACCAGTAATACCCTTTGCCACATATACACATAGATTCCTACACACCTAAACTGATATCAATATATATATATATATACACATATACATACACATACACATATATATATATATACATACACACATCAACATACATACACATATACACACATATACATATATACACATATATATACACAAACATAAATATACACCTACACATACCTACTTACATACAAAATACTATATATTTACAAGCCGAAGCAAAAAACAAAAACACCCTAACCCTCATTACCCTTCCTCCTCCCTATACCCAGAAAAAAACATTTTTGTACCGCTGTTTGAACTGGTTCATGCTTGGACATTGCTTGAGCCCCACTCCCAATCTGTTCCACATCCTCACCCCACAGACAGAAATACAGAAACCTTTTAATGTTGTTCGTGCCCACTGATGCTTTAAATTAAATTTCCCCCTCAGACTGTAATCCCCTGATCTGTTAAAAAACAGATTTTTAATATTTGCTGGAAGTAAATTGTTTATTGCTTTATACACAATTTGTACTGTTTGAAAATGAACCAAGTCTGTGAATTTTAAGAATTTGGATTGTAAAAATAGTGGATTTGTATGATCTCTATAGCCAGTATTATGAATAATTCTTATAGCTCTTTTCTGCATTACTGATAGTGATTGTGTTGTACCTTTATAAGTATTACCCCATACCTCTGCACAGTACTGTAAATATGGTAAAACCAGTGAGCAGTAAAGAATGCGGAGTGAGTTGTGGTCCAGAATATGTTTTGCTTTGTTTAGAACTGAAATGCTTCTTGACAGTTTACTTTGTATATGTTTTATATGAGTCTTCCAGTTTATCTTATCATCTATTATCACCCCCAGAAACTTATTTTCATGTACCCTTTCAATATCTACCCCCTCGACTTGTAACTGAACCTGTATGTCTGTATTACAATAGCCAAATAACATGTATTTTGTTTTACTTAAGTTTAATGATAATTTGTTTCTGTCAAACCATATTTTCAATTTTCCCATTTCTATACTGATCCTCCTCAGTAACTCCTGCAAATCCCCCCCTGAACAAAAAATGCTTGTGTCATCTGCAAATAATACTAATTTTAATATTTTGGAAACATTGACAATATCATTTATATAAATTAGAAACAGTTTTGGACCCAATACTGACCCCTGTGGGACGCCACAAGCATTGTCCAAGCATGATGATGTATATTCCCCCAACTTCACAAACTGTTTTCTGTTACTTAAGTAGCTTCTCACCCAGTGCAACACCAACCCCCTAATCCCATACTGTTCAAGTTTATTGATTAATATGTCATGATTAATTGTATCAAAAGCCTTTTTAAGGTCTATAAATATTCCAACTGAATGTAATTTTTGGTCTATGGCGTTTGTAATCTCCTCAACTGATTCTATTAATGCAAGTGATGTTGAACTATGTGCTCTGAATCCATATTGACTATCAGTAAGTAATTTATGTTTATTTATGAATTTGTCTAATCTATTATTGAATAACTTTTCTAATAATTTGGAAAATTGTGGAAGCAAAGAAACAGGTCTATAATTTGTGAAGTGGTGTCTATCCCCAGTCTTATACAGCGGCACAACCTTAGCTATTTTCATTTGATTGGGAAATTTACCAGTTTGAAATGATAAGTTACAGATGTATGTTAATGGTTCTACAATCCATTCAATGACCTGTTTTACCACCACCATATCAATTTCATTTAAATCGGTAGATGTTTTATATTTACAATTATTCACAATGTCTATAATTTCATTTCCATCCACTGCTGTGAGGAACATTGAACAGGGATTTCTTTCTATAAGATTATTATCCCAATCCTCAGATTGGGAATCGGGAATTTTTTCTGCCAAGCTTGGTCCAATATTTACAAAAAAATTATTAAAACCGTTGACTACCTCATCCTTATTTTCCTTCTTGACATTATTATCAATGAAATACTGAGGGTAAACTGTTTTTTATTACCATTTTTGATAATGCTATTTAATATATCCCATATTCCTTTAATATTGTTTTTGTTATTATATAATATGTTACTATAATATTCCTTCCTACATACCCGTATAATATTAGTTAATCTATTTTTGTATTTCTTATATCTATTTTCTGCCTCTTTAGTCTTTAGTTTTATGAATTCTCTATACAGTGTATTTTTCTTATTACATGCATTTCGTAACCCTTTCGTCATCCATGGTCGAGCTTGGATTTTTTGTTTTCTGTAGTCTTGTTTAATTGGACAATTTTCATCATATAATGATGTAAATATTTGTAAAAAAGTTTCATATGCACTATCAACATCACTTTCACTGTATACCTTTTCCCAGTTTTGCTCCTGTAAATCCTTCTTTAGTGTGTTCATGTTTTCCTCTGTCCGCACTCGCCTGTATTTTATTTTCTCCTCTGGCTGATTCCGCCGATGGTTTCTATTATAAACGATGAAAACTGGTAGATGATCACTAATGTCACTGATTAATAATCCACTCACAGTGTTATTCTCAATATCATTGCTGAATATATTATCAATTAAGGTAGCACTATGGGATGTAATTCTGCTTGGCCTGGTGATTTTTGGATATAAACTCATACTGTACATTATACTGATAAATTCATCTGTTATTTTATGCTTATTTGGATTGAGCAGATCAATATTTAAGTCACCACAAATGAACACAGTTTTTTTATTAGTTTTTGAGAACATTTTTCCCATACAGTCAGTGAATGTTTCAATACTAGATCCTGGTGCTCTATATATACAGCTGACTAATACATTTTTGCTTTTTTCTTCACATATTTCAATAGTTATACATTCTAATAAGTTATCAATCACAGTTGTCATATTGTCTACTATTTTATAATCCATGTTCTTATCCACATACACAGCCACTCCTCCTCCACTCTTATTTTTTCTGTTTACACAATTAAATTCATATCCATCCAGTTCAAAATCCATTCCTTTATCTTCATTGATCCATGTTTCTGATATAGCAATTATGTTAAATATTTTTTTAAACTGACTTAAATATTCTTTAATGTTGTTAAAGTTTGCATATAGACTTCTGCTGTTGAAATGGATTATTGATAATTTGTTATCCATTCTAATGATCCGATTAAACTGTTCATCTGTATAATAGCAACAACTGTCATTGATATTTGAGAAGAAATTATTGTCCGGGTCTATATCGTGCTCCAAGTCCAGTACATTGTGGTCTGTGTATTTAAATGTTCTCAGTTCTACTTTTCCATGATCAGCAATCCTTTGAGTTATATCCTTCTTGTCTCCAGATGTAGATGAATAGGTAGTAGATGAATAGGTTCCTCTGGTCTGTGTCATGGTGTTGTGATGTGTTTGTGTCCTCATACCTTATTGGTCATATTTGTCCAGATCCTCGCTTTAAGAAACACTATTGTTCATATTTGTCCAGCTCCTCGATGTTCCTTATTGCCATGACTTTTGCTTGTTCTGGTGATCCGTTCAGTTTGATGAATATTTTACAGTTTAAAGTCCATGTGTGCTGGATTTTTCCCTGTTTCTTCAAGAAGCGTGCTTTCCTGGCGATGTCGGCATTCCGTTTGGTGAGATGTTCATTGATGAATACGTTTGTCCCTTTCAGTTTTCTTCCTTGTTTTAACAGTGCTGTTTTGTGTTTTCTGTTGATGAATCTCATGATGACGGTTCGTTTATCACCGTCATTTCTCCGGGGCAGAGGGTGGCACGCTTCAATGTTATTTAAATCCATTTCTATACCTTTAGATAGGAGGAAATCAGCAACCTGTTTTTCCACAGAGCTGACCTCCTGTTCACTGGGCTCCCCTCCGCTCTCATCTGTTACCGCCCGTGCGTAGGACCGTGGTTTGATGTGAAGACCTGTGATGATGACGTCGTTAATTCTGGTGTACTGCTCCAATTCAGCCACTCTATTTTCCAGCTGCACCAGATGCCGGTCTTTCTCGGCATTCTGGAGCCGTAATGCCTTCACCTCCTCCACCAGATCCATGATTGATTTCTGTTGCTGCTTCACAACAGAAATCT